>NC_041384.1:56851314-56853507 GCF_002162155.2 Triticum dicoccoides
TGGCACAAGGGGGAAGGAAAGGGAGGAGACACCCCCTTCTTTGCTTCCTCCCCTCTCCGGGATATGGTAAAAGGAGGTGGCGCCTCCCCCTTCCATCTAATTGGGTGTGGCTGGCATAAGGGGGGCGCACCAGCCCATGTGGGCTGGTGTGTTCCCCTCCACTTGGCCCACTAAGGCCCAATACTCTCCCGGTGCCTTCGGAACCCCTTCCTGTATTCTGATAACTTTCCGGTGCATTCCGAAACCATTCCGGAGACCAAATAGTATCGTCCTATATATCAATCTTTATCTCCGGACCATTCCGGAGCTCCTCATTATGTCTATGATCTCATTCGGGACTCCGAACAATCTCCGGTCACCAAACCACATAACTCATATAATACCAAATCGACATCGAACGTTAAGCGTGTGGACCCTACGGGTTCGAGAACTATGTAGACATGACTTAGACACCTCTCCGGTCAATAACCAACAGCGGAACCTGGATGCCCATATTGGCTCCTACATATTCTACGAAGATCTTTATCGGTCGAACCGTTATGACAACATACGTAATTCCCTTTGTCCATCGGTATGTTACTTGCCCGAGATTTGATCGTCAGTATCTTCATACCTAGTTCAATCTTGTTACCGACAAGTCTCTTTACTCGTTCCGTAATACATCACCTACTGACCAATTCCTTAGTCATTTTCTTGGAAGCTTATGATGTGTATTACCGAGAGGGCCTAAAATACCTCTCCGATACTCGGAGTGACAAATCCTAATTTCGATCTATGCCAACCCAACAAACACCTTTGGGGATAACTGTAGAGCATCTTTATGATCACCCAATTACGTTGTGATGTTTGATAGCACACAAGGTATTCCTCCGGTATCCGGGAGTTGCATAATTTCATAGTCGAAGGAATATGTATTTGACATTAAGAAAGCAATAGCAATAAACTGAACGGTCAATATGCTAAGCTAGCGGATGGGTCTTGTCCATCACATCATTCTTCTAATGATGTGATCTCGTTATCAAATGACAACACATGTCTATGGTTAGGAAACCTTAACCATCTTTGATCAATGAGCTACTCAAGTAGAGGCTTATTAAGGACACGATATTTGTTTATCTATTCACACGCGTATTTAGGTTTCCGGTCAATACAATTCTAACATGAATAATAAACCTTTATCATGAATAAGGAAATACAAAATAATAACTTTATTATTGCCTCTAGGGCATATTTCGTTCAGTGTGCGTATTATTTTAGATGAATTTGACAAATTTGTCACACATGGTAGACGTTTGAAATTTCTTTGACCACTAGCTTCATCTTGATGTTTCACATGACTTTTATGGTGTATGTTTTCTGTTTCAACGGCCATAGACGAGTAGATCTATGTCTCCCTAGTGCACTATACAAAGGTGTTCATGTGTGCATGTTATTTTAGATGAATTTGACAAATTTGTCGCACATGGTCGACGTTTGAAATTTCTTTGACCACTAGCTTCATCTCGATGTTTACATGACTTTTGTGTTGCATGTTTTCTGTTTCAACGATTACAGATTAGTAGATATCTCCGTAGTGGACTGTACAAACGTTTTCATGTATGCATGTTATTTTAGACGGATTTTGGCAAAAGAAATTACACACGTACTACCGTTTAAAATATCTTTTGACACTAGCTTAATCTTGCTGTTCCAAACTACTCTCATGTTATAAGCCTTTTTTATTTCAACGCTTAGGGCATCTCCAATGCCGACCGCAAACCTCCCGCAACCGTCTAGACCGCACGGTCCGGACCGCGGAAGCCTCCAACACCAACTTGTATTGGTCCACGGGGCGGTCCAGACGCGATTCCAAACCCGCTTCTGACTGCCTTGACCCACCAAAAACACCTCCCCCTCCCACGCGTTTTCGTTCAGCGCCATTCTAGAGCATCAACGCCCGTATTCATGCCTGGCCAGAGTGGACGTGACGCTCACTGACGCCGGCATTGAAGTGGCGTGCCGGTCGAGAGAGCACCACCCACGTCGCTTCCCGGTGCAGGTGACTACCGCGCGTTCAAATGACATGACGGCCACCCGTCCTTCCGTTTGCCGCCCGGATTGATGGCATGCGGTTGCCGAGGCGTCTCCTGCGACACCATCCGTCCATCCCTCTGCCACCCTCTGGTGATATACGAACCGCTGGCCCGGTGCCCT
>NC_041384.1:56853799-56855652 GCF_002162155.2 Triticum dicoccoides
CCTCTATAGCCAAAGCTCTTTGGAACAGGCTGACGTCGGAGTGGAAGAAGGCCATGGCCGCCATTGCCGCAGACTGGAAGGCCGGCAGGTAGCCGGAGGACGCCTCCGACGAGGAACCAGCGCCACCCTCCTCTTCCTTCGTGGCACCCTCCTCCTCCGCTCTACCCTTGCCGGTGCATTGCACCATGATCATCGATGAGTTCCGTGCCCATCATATGGCCATGGCATGGGAGGAATGGGAGGACCAGTTCCGGGAGGCGCAGGACGACGCCAACTACAACCACAACCTCCTCCATGAGCATCTTCAAGCGGAGGAGCAGGTCGCCGCCAGCAGGGCAGTCGCGCCAGACACGGACCTGGCGAAGCAGGAGGCGCTGCTCGAGTCCTACCGCTCCGCCCGCAAGATCCGCCTCGCCCGCTGGCGTTACCGTCAGTGGGTGGCGGAGGTGGCCGCCGCTAGAAAGGAGTGCGACGACGAGGCGGGCAAGGCGTCGTTCGGTGACACCGACGACAAGGAGGCCACGCCCCGACGCCATGACCACGAAGAAGCCGGTACGACCGCGGGCGCCGCCGGTAGCGAGGAAGAGTAGTGAATGGTAGGTCGCCGCCGCTCGTGTCCCAGGAAGGCCACCGCTTCTCCCTTCACGTTGATGCCAAGCTTGGTGGGCTCACCATCTTCGGCCGATTAGTCGCTTGGCAGCAACGTGGATGCGAACAACTTCAGTTCCCGGTGCTCCGGAGGTGGAGGTTACGGAGGCGGAGATGGAGAGCACCGAGGCGAAGCTGGAAAAGGCGAAGCTTCCGTTCTCTTGGTTTATGGCCGGACACAGGAAACGGGCGCTGACGATCATTTAGATTAGGTATTAATTATACTCCAGAGCCTGCCTAGCACCTCTTTGATGTATTTGTAAAGAAATCCGTCATGTTTATATGAAATCCGGTCTTATTTATATGAAATCCGGACTTGTTTAAACAAATTTCATCGGGTTGGATGGCTGCCTCCCGCATCAGTGTCTGCGGACTGGTCCCCTCTGTCGCGAACGGATGTGGAAGGAAATTTATGGGTTACCATTGAAGATGCTCTTATATAGACAAAATTGTTTAAGTGTTGCACGTGAACAAGGTGAGGCTAAACCATCAATCTACACTTAACCAAACAGCCGCACGGTGTATATGAAGAGGGTGTGGCTAGGTCACAATCAACTGAGATTTAACCAAATCTTAGTCAAGTGACATAACATATAAGAGAGAAAAATAAAAAAACTGAAGAGAGTTTTTTTCAACGGGTCTTAATGCAAGATATTATGGATATAGCATCGATTGAGACTTAACGAAGTCTCGGCCGACTGAGATTGAGCAAGACTGATATGAAAAGTGATGGCATGCAACAAAACGTCGTACTAGTGTTTTCTACTCTAATGCAAGATGGTGCTTTTTGAGCAACAAAATGAACCGCAAAACATGGTTTAAAATTCACATTAGCTTAGCCAGACTCAACTAAAACACTGAAGACCAACCACCGCCGCCGCCAGCGCTGGGCGCCTCATCGGCACCGCGGCCGCCGCATGTGTCGGAGCCGGGGTCCTCGCGATCGGTCCAAGTGGTGGCTGCCGGATCTGACTCCGAGACGGATCTGGATCAGGAGGTTCAACATTTGGCCCCAACCAGATGGCGAATCCGTTTCATAGATTGCCGGATGGTTGGGACATGGAGAGATGGATTTCTCTATTCACATTCACTGTCACGCTGGATGACGGTTCGAGATCGCGATCACAATATTCTCGCCAGCCGGTACTTGGACGTCGACCAACGGATCCACACAGGTACGCGTTTGAATATCGATGAATTTTTTT
>NC_041384.1:56855950-56857543 GCF_002162155.2 Triticum dicoccoides
ATTTTTTCATTCATAGTTGCCTATGAGGCTTACAGCCTCTACAAGATGGGTTCAAATGAACCAGAATTAACAGGGCTACATGAGAGAAGAAGGAAAAGAAAACACACACACACACACCAAACAACACATAAGAGGAAGAGAAGGGAGTCACTCCAAGAACCCTCGAAGACAGTTGATTGATGAGAAAGCTCATCACGACCCAAGCACATCGATCACAAGGGTAGAGCTCGCAGGGCATGACAGCGGGAGGGACAACCCAGCTTGAAGCATCGCCGGAGTAATCGAACGGCCTTGGTCAACCGAGACCCAGTCTCGACACTGCACCATCAACGTAATCGAAAGGCAACGCACATCCGAGACCACACAACGCGCCGACACCACCTGTGTCGTGGGTGTGGTTGAAGGGTTGCGTGCGGCCGAGACGACGCCACGACGCCTGTGTGCCACTGCTGGAGTCGAAGGGCATCACAATGCAGAGACACACCAAAGAGCCCGGTCGCATGGACCACCCTCACCGCACGTGGTGGTCGCCGGCATAGTCGAAAGGCAAGGCACCACCGAGGGCAACCCCAACCCCACCTGGGTTCGATATACCCGAAGGGTAGGCTGGCCGAGAGCACGCGCATAGACCACCAACACCAGACACGCCATAGTGCTCTGACTAGGATCCGAACGCATGAGCCTAGCAGCCGACAAGGAGAAACCACCACCACCACTGCCACGGTTCACCTCGCATCGAAGAGAAAACCGCATCCATGGCCGCCATCTGCAAAACCATGGGGCACACCAGTACAGACGAAAACAACGTCCTCTACACTGGTGGCGAGACAGAGGAGGCTCAACACCCAGCCACAACGGCCCCCCTCGTAGGGAGCGCGTCGCCACCATGGTCGCCATCTCCGAAACCACGGCATAGCCAGCCCCAACGGCACCCCCGCTGCAAGCTGATGGCCGAGCAAAGAGGCAACACAACTCGCGGACACCATCGACCAACAGAGGCCGGCATACATCCGGTGCCCACCTCACACGCCCGGCACCACGCCGGCCAGCAAGACGGACCGGCCCAGATCCCCCAACCAACGACCAATCCGGGTTGTGAACTTGTCGGATCCGACGCAATAGCGCCGGATCCGCGCACCCCGCGGGAGCATCAGGCCACAAACTGGGTGGAGTGGGAGGGGGTGGGGGAGGTTGTCGGACCACACCGAGCTTGGCCACCGCACCACGCGGCCGCCGAATCGTGGACGAGAGCACCGGATCCGAAGACGCCTGAGGCAGCCCGACGAACCTCCCGCCGACGAGCACCAGGGCGCCACCCAGGCACCCCCGCCCGCATCACACGCTGCTCCACAGCCCACGCCAGCCACCGCCGCCGTCTCCCACCACCTCAAAGCTCGAGGACGCGCGCCGGAGTAGCGCGGCACCGTCGGCCACCACCCGAGCCCCCCCTGCTCGATGGGGGCACAGCCTTGAGCGTCATGGCCCGCCGCCGCCAGATCCGTGGGGGCTTTGCCCGGCGGAAGCCATAGGCGGCGGCAGGAGGGAAGGAGAAGCTGGGGGGAGAAGTGTGCACCGGGAGGAGTAGCGCCGCCC
>NC_041384.1:56857813-56863792 GCF_002162155.2 Triticum dicoccoides
TTGAATGCATGCAGGAGAGTTTGGGAGGGGAGGATCAGATCGAGGTTGTCAATCTAATATCGGAACCAGATGCCCCAATGCCTAAGCCGAAGATCAGAGGAAGGTTTTGGGTACTAGCTGATGACGAAGACGAAGATGACGACGATGCCGAGCTTGACTCGCCTAGAGTCTTGCCAACGTCAACCGAGACGATATCGAAGTTCACGACACAAATCATTGAATCCTTCACGAAGCTCGCGTCGGGCGAGGGGCGCAAAGACAGGAGGGTTGCGGAACCAAGATCGGCGGGTCTCGGTAAGCCCTCGTCGATGAAGATCAAACCTTGGAAAGGACCCCTCCCCAAGGTAAATTTTTCACAACCTGCTTTATCTGATTTCTTCCCATTAGATGGTTGGACAAATATTACTCGCAAGAAGAAGAAAAAGAAAGCTCCGACAGCAGTGCAACCACCGCCGGCGGCCATCGGTCCTCGGGCGATCCGGGCAGTGCGGATGGCGCGTTTGAATCTTCTGCTGGGGATTGATGGGCCGGTGGTGGAAACGTCCGACCTGGGCCCGGGGCGTGCTAGGTATGTGGCCCAGTGCGCGGCCCAGGAATCAGCGGCAGAACCTTCTCCGTGCGGGCTGCATGGGGCTGCATTGGATTGCGAGCCACATGCACATACGGTGATCACACATCGCAAAATTGCCCGGCCAGGGTTTCCTCAGTCGTCGCTAGGTTGAGCAGCGAGGATACGACCCCTGGATCGATCTTTCGCCGTATTCATGGCCGGTCGTGGGAGAGGCTTGCCGCTGCCGCACAAGGCCGCTCCGCCGCTGCCAAAGACTGCTCCTCCGCCCGCCCGGACCGCGCCTCCTCTGCCTAAGGCGGCGCCGCAGTCGCTGCCCAAGCCGGCTCTGCCGCCACAACGGGCCGGGGTGCAGCAACAGCAGCACAGGCTGGTTCTGATGCCTTCGGCGGTGCCGCCTCCGCGCCCGACGGGGCCAACGTCTGTGGGCGAGCAGGCTGCAAGGGAGGGCCGCGGGGCCGATGGCCCGTACCCGGCTGCCCATGGGACAGCGTCGGGCAGAGGCTTCGCCGCTGTGGCGCAGGCAGCTCGCGGTCCTCCTCGTGGCCTTTGGAGCGATGATGGAGTCAATGTGTACGGGGATGGACAACATCGTGGGTCGTCGTCGACTGGCGGCGGCCGCGGTTACGCATGGCAAAGTGACGGTTCAGAGGAGCGTCTGTTCTATGCGCCGCTGGGAAATTTTGTGGAGGGGGCTTCTGGCCTAGATTACTGGTCCCGAGGAGGTTACCCGGGCTTTCACGGTGGTAGGGGCTGGGCTAGGCGGGCGTCCCAGTACCGACAGCGTCCCCCTCCTCCGCCGCCGCAGGTTACTGCCGTCATGACCAAGACCGAGGCCCTTGTTGTTGCGCGCCAGTCGTCGGAGACGGCAGATTTGGTGCAGCCATCAGATTTATCGGGCGAGGCCATGGCGGTGGTCACCGCGCTGGCTTCTACCAAGGTCCCGGTACCCTTGCAAGATGGGGTCAAAGGTCGTGAGCATGTTTCTGACAAACTTCCCGACAAGTCGGATGGTGAGAGGGCCACTAAGTGAGCGCGCAAGAAAGAGAAGATGATATGCTATCGCTGCGGTGAGCAAGGACATTTTATTGCAGAATGCAACACGGAGTTGTGTGATACTTGTCTCAAGCCCGCTCATGAATCGGGAGAGTGCCCGGTGTTGCTGCACCCGTTACCGACGGTGACCATATATGGGGTTTGTTGTGCAGACTTGATGTTCTTTGAGTCACCTACTCCGTCTGTTATCCCAGATACACTGCAAAACCTGACTACAGGACTGGTTAAGGTCACGAAGGGTTACCTGTCTGAGGCGCGGATTATGCAGAGGCTGAATGAGCTGTCTCCTGAGAACTCTCATTGGGAGCTTATCCGGCTGGATGATAATTTATATAAGGTTGTTTTTCCGTCAGCGGAAGAGCTAAAGAAACTCCTTAAGTTTGCTATAGCACATTTGCCGGGTACAAAGTGTTTTCTTGAGTTTGATGCTTGGAAGCAAACAAAACCAAAAGGCACACCTTTGTCTCAGGTTTGGGTTCAATTTTCTGGGGCACCTTCTAAGCCTCTCAATGATGCCAGGGTGGTCTGCAGTCTAGGATTACTGATTGGGAAGACCGAGCGTGTTGATAGGCAGTTTACTCGGGCTCACGGGGTGGCCAGGTTACTTGTCAGCATTCTGGCTATTGAGCATATACCGGATGTGGTCAGGTGGACGCATGTCGGCATGGTATACAAACTGTATATTGAGTTAGAGGATGCTGAGATGTTTCAAGAGGCACTCGTGGGAGGGGTGATGTTGACATGTCTGATAAGGATGACGATACGGGTAATAGGGAGAAGCACGATGATGGTGAAGCACGGGAGGGTTCTAATTTGGCAGGGAGTAGACCCACTCCGCAGGTGCCGGAGAATGGTTCGGCACCGACTTCGTCCACACTCGTGCATACTCTGAGGATTGGGTCCTTTGGGATCCCGTCTTTCGCACCCCCTCGACTGTGGGGTGATCGAGTTGAGAGTGGTGATGCAGATGAGCATGTATTGCCACCCATCCCGATAGACTCCCTTATCGTTGAGGAGCCCCTAGCTATGGAGGTTAAGTGTGGTTCGAGCTCGCCGTGCTTGGCCCGCAACCCGAGTCCGAGGAGTGATGGCATGAAGCCGACGGTAGCGGCTAGGCAGGAGGCCCAGTTGAGGCTACAGCCAGCGCCAAGACCCGAGCATCTGACCCCGGCGAAGGTTGGTCGCGGGCCAGCGGATCGCGCTTGTAGCTCAGGGCCGAGGCAGGCTAGCGAGACGCCGCCGGACGCTGCTGGGCAGGAGGCCCATGTTGGGGAACGCAGTAAGTTCAAAAAAATTCCTACACACACGCAAGATCTATCTAGGTGATGCATAGCAACGAGAGGGGAGAGTGTTGTCCACGTACCCTCATAGACCGTAAGCGGAAGCGTTATGACAACGCGGTTGATGTTGTCGTACGTCTTCAAGATCCGACTGATCCTAGCATCGAAGGTACGACATCTCCGCGATCTACACACGTTCAGCTCGGTGACTGTAGCGACCAGACCTCAAACAGTCTGATCTCTGTGCTCCGGTGTCATCCCTGGATCAGTAATGCTGACACCACACAGTACTCGGAGGATTTATAACAGAGTAGCAATCACACACTTATTACATCGAGTGTCTCCATAGAGAACTTATTACAATAAATATGGCTTAAGGCCAACTAATAACAATAACAGCGGAAGGCTTGGAAGATAAGTGAGTCCATCAACTCCAACAGCACACTGAGTATAGAACCACGACCTAAAAACTCCTTAATCGTCGTCTGAAAAGTCTGCAACATTAACGTTGCAGCCCAAAATGGGTCAGCACATGGAATATGCTGGCAAGGTAACACGTAGAGAATAATGGAATGAAACAGCTATACTATATGCATATTTGGCTGGTGGAAAGCTCTATGGTTACAGTTTTGCAAAAAGCGAATTTTTCCCTACTACAAAGGAATAAATTTAATTACTATCATGGTGGTTGTTAAACATTGAGAATGGTTGACAGCATTCTCAATCCCAATTAAGCATCATCATTAAACAAAGCCCAACAAAATTAATATAGGGTAACATGTTGAGATTCACATGATAATCCAGGTACTAGATACTCAAGATGTCCGTAACCGGGGACACGGCTAACCATGATTAGTTTATTACACTCTGTAGAGGTTTGCGCACTTTTCCCCACAAGACTCGATCGCCTCCGTTTGGTTTCTCGCACTACATGGTGTTTGAGAAGACGGATGACCGAGACATAGTCTTTCAGAAGCGCTAGCACCTTACGATCGGGTAGACCGTACCACCTACATCCCCTACATCTGCTAGTCTACCACTGTAAGAGTTCGCACGACTTAGTCAACTATGCTAGAGCCCATAATAGCGTGTGGCTGCACATGGAAGTTTCTAGTATGAATAGTCTCATGATCCCTTTGAGCCTGGGTGGCGGTCCAAAAAAAACAGGCAAGTCCTGGAATACCCAGGTGCCTCAATCCACCCAGATGTGTGTTTAAATTGCCACCTTAGATAAACCATTAATTAACAATCTCACATCTGGTATGGATATCACTCACCTAATCCACGTCTACTAGCATAGCATGACACAATAAGCAAACGTAGAAGTAACTCCCAAAGGTTTGATAATAAACAGGTAATAGGTACTACCTCAACTACTTCCCATCCCATAATTTAATTAGATCCTAATCATGCAATGTGTGAGGATGGATCTAATGCAATAAAACTGGGTAGTAGGAAAGGTATGATCAAAGTGTTACTTGCCTTGCTGATGATCCGGGAAACCTAGTGATTCGAAGTAACAAGCGACGCACTTCGGGTACTCTATCGCAAACAACAAACAAGCATCCAATAAGTACTCATCGAATGCACAGGTAAAAGTCAAATAAAAGATCTAACTAGAAGGTTTAACTTAAGAACTCCGATTTGCAAAAAGAATCAATTCGAACGAAGCAACGAAAGTCAAACGGCGAAAGAAAACAACTTCGTTCTAATAATATGGATCTAGGGAAAATTTTACAGTAGCAAAAACTTGTTTAAGTTGATTAAACGGATAGAGGGTTTCGAGACGAAACTCCAGGCGCTTGAATCGACTGATTCCGATAAACGAGCGAAAAGTTATACTAAAAAGAAAATTGGATCAGAAATCGCGATCAGAAAAATCACGGATTAAATCTGAGAAAAAGAAAAACGACGAACGTTCGCTAGAACGAACGAACGAACGCTCGCTATTTAAATAAACCGGAAAAAACCGATCTATTTAAAAAAAACAAAACTAAAAAAACCGACAAAAAGAACTGAACGGTTTTCCGAAAAAAATAAAAAAACCGGCGCGGAAAACGAGGCGGTGGCGGACCTCGGGCGGCGTGCGGCGGCGGCGGCGTCCGGCGGCGGTGGGCATTGGGGGCGGCGGGCGGCGCTGGGCGGCTTGGCTAGGGTTTGGCTGGGGCTGGGCCTCCCCCCGGCTTATATATCCTAACGGGCCAGGAGTCCTAGTCAGACACGGCCCTAGGTCGGTTCGCTGTTTTTTTAAATACTTACGTGCAGAAGAAAAATGAAAAGAAATACTAAACAGACTCCAAAAATTCCTAAATAAATTTTCACGGGCTTCTAAAATCAAGCCGCACAAGGTGAACATTTATTTGGGGCCTAAATGCAATTTTGAAAAATGCACATTTTTCCTAAATTCAAATAAAATAACGAAAAACTCCGAATAAAATCTCATTTGATTTTATTATTAAATCCTCAATATTTCTTTATTTTGGGAAAGTCATTTTATTCCCTCTCTCATATTTTTGTAATAGAAATAATTGATGATAAAATAAATAAAATCAAATGATCCTATTCTCAAAATTTGAGAAAACTCAAATATGAAAATAATGAATTCCCCAACTCTCTCCATGGGTCCTTGAGTTGTGTAGAAATTCTAGGATCAAAACCAATCGCAAATAAAATATGATATGCAATGATGATCTAATGTATAACATTCCAAATTGAAAATTTGGGATGTTAAAGTGACGTCCCACGAACTCTAGATCTAGCTGATTATCGGGGGAGAGCTTCATCAGCACAACGGCATGATGATGGTGATGATGAAGTTACGGACGCAGGCTTCGCCTAAGCACTACAACGATATGACCGAGGTGGAAATCTGTGGAGGGGGGCACCGCACACGGCTAAGAGATCAACTTGTGTGTCTATGGGGTGCCCCCCTCCCTCGTATATAAAGGAGTGGAGGAGGGGGAGGGCCGGCCCTTCAATGGCGCGCCCAAGGGGAGTCCTACTCCCACCGGGTGTAGGGTTCCCCCCTTCCCTAGTTGAATTAGGAGAGGAAGGAAGGGGGAGAGAGGGGGAAGG
>NC_041384.1:56863976-56939735 GCF_002162155.2 Triticum dicoccoides
CTCCCGGTACTCCGGTATATTCCTGAACTCATCCGGAACCATTCCGATGTCCAAACATAGGCTTCCAATATATCGATCTTTATGTGTCGACCATTCCGAGACTCCTCGTCATGTCTGTGATCTCATCCGGGACTCCTAACAACCTTCGGTACATCATAACACATAAACTCATAATACCGATCGTCACTGAATGTTAAGCGTGCGGACCCTACGGGTTTGAGAACTATGTAGACATGACCAAGACTCATCTCCGGTCAATAACCAATAGCGGAACCTAGATGCTCATATTGGTTCCTACATATTCTATGAAGATCTTTATCGGTCAAACCGCATAACAACATACGTTGTTCCTTCGTCATCGGTATGTTACTTGCCCGAGACTCGATTGTCGGTATCTTAATACTTAGTTCAATCTCGTTACCGGCAAGTCTCTTTACTCGTTCTGTAATGCAACATACCACAACTAACTCATTAGTCACATTGCTTGCAAGGATTATAGTGATGTGCATTATCGAGAGGGCCCAGAGATACCTCTCCGATACACGGAGTGACAAATCCTAATCTCGATCTATGCCAACTCAACAAACACCATTGGAGGCAACTGTAGAGCATCTTTATAGTCACCCAGTTACGTTGTGACGTTTGATAGCACACTAAGTGTTCCTCCGGTATTCGGGAGTTGCATAATCTCATAGTCATAGGAACACGTATAACTTATGGAGAAAGCAATAGCAGTAAACTAAACGATCAAAGTGCTAAGCTAACGGATGGGTCAAGTAAATCACATCATTCTCCAATGATGTGATCCCATTTATCAAATTACACCTCTTTGTCCATGGCTAGGAAACTTAACCATCTTTGATCAACGAGCTAGTCAGGTAGAGGCATACTAGTGACACTCTATTTGTGTATGTATTCACACTTGTACTAAGTTTCCGGTTAATACAATTCTAGCATGAATAATAAACATTTATCAGGTTATAAGGAAATATAAATAACAACTTTATTATTGCCTCTGGGCATATTTCCTTCAGTCTCCCACTTGCACTAGAGTCAATAATCTAGATTACATTGTAATGATTCTAACACCCATGGAGCCCTGGTGCTGATCATGTTTTGCTCGTGAGAGAGGTTTAGTCAACGGGTCTGCAACATTCAGATCCGTATGTATCTTGCAAATATCTATGTCTCCCTTCTTGACTTGATCGCAGATGGAATTGAAGTGCCTCTTGATGTGCTTGTTTCTCTTGTGAAATCTGGATTCTTTTGCCAAGGCAATTGCACCAGTATTGTCACAAAAGATTTTCATTGGACCTGATGCACTAGGTATGACATCTAGATCGGATATGAACTGCTTGATCTAGACTCCTTCATTTGCTGCTTCTGAAGCAGCTATGTACTCCGCTTCACACGTAGATCCCACCACGACGCTCTGCTTGGAACCGCACCAACTGACAGCTCCACCATTCAATAACAATATGTATCCGGTTTGTGACTTAGAGTCATCCGGATCAGTGTCAAAGCTTGCATCAACGTAACCGTTTACGACGAGCTCTTTGCCACCTCCATATACGAGAAACGTATCCTTAGTCCTTTTCAGGTATTTCAGGATGTTCTTGACCGCTGTCCAGTGATCCACTCCTGGATTACTTTGGTACCTCCCTGCTAAACTAATAGCAAGGCACACATCAGGTCTGGTACACTACATTGCATACATGATAGAACCTATGGCTGAAGCAAAGGGAATGACTTTCATTTTCTCTCTATCTTCTGCAGTGGTCGGGCATTGAGTCTGACTCAACTTCACACCTTGTAACACAGGAAATAACCCTTTCTTTGCTTGATCCATTTTGAACTTTTTCAAAACTTTATCAAGGTATGTGCTTTGTGAAAGTCCACTTAAGCGTCTTGATCTATCTCTATAGATCTTGATGCCCAATATATAAGCAGCTTCACCGAGGTCTTTCATTGAAAAATTCTTATTCAAGTATACTTTTATGCTATTCAGAAATTCAGGAATGCAGTTTTGACATCCATTTGCCAAATTTCATAATCATAAAATTCGGCAATTGCCAACATGATTCGGACGGACTTAAGCATCGCTACGGGTGAGAAGGTCTCATCATAGTCAACTCCTTGAACTTGTCGAAAACCTTTTGTAACAAGTCGAGCTTTGTGGACAGTAACATTACCATCAGCGTCTGTCTTCTTCTTGAAGATCCATCTATTCTCTATGGCCTGCCGATCATCGGGCAAGTCAACCAAAGTCCACACTTTGTTCTCATACATGGATCCCATCTCAGATTTCATGGCCTCAAGCCATTTTGCGGAATCTGGGCTCATCATCGCTTCCTCATAGTTCGTAGGTTCTTCATGGTCAAGTAACATGACCTCCAAAACAGGATTACCGTACCACTCTAGTGCAGATCTTACTCTGGTTGACCTACGAGTTTCAGTAGTAACTTGATCAGAAGTTTCATGATCATCATCATTAGCTTCCTCACTTACTGGTGTAGGAATCACTGGAACTGATTTCTATGATGAACTACTTTCTAATAAGGTAGTAGGTACAATTACCTCATCAAGTTCTACTTTCCTCCCACTCACTTCTTTCGAGAGAAACTCCTTCTCTAGAAAGGATCCATTCTTAGCAACGAATATATTGCCTTCGGATCTGTGATAGAAGGTGTACCCAACAGTCTCCTTTGGGTATCCTATGAAGACGCATTTCTCCGATTTGAGTTCGAGTTTATCAGGTTGAAGTTTTTTCACATAAGCATCACAGCCCCAATCTTTAAGAAATGACAACTTGGGTTTCTTGCCAAACCACAGTTCATAAGGCGTCATCTCAACGGATTTTGGTGGTGCCCTATTTAACGTGAATGCAGCCGTCTCTAAAGCATAACCCCAAAATGATAGCGGTAAATCGGTAAGAGACATCATAGATCGCACCATATCTAATAAAGTGCTGTTACGACATTCAAGCACACCAATATGTTGTGGTGTTCCAGGTGGCGTGAGTTGCAAAACTATTCCGCATTGTTTAAATGAAGACCAAACTCATAACTCAAATATTCACCTCCACGATCAGATCGTAGAAACTTAATTTTCTTGTTACGATGATTTTCCACTTCACTCTGAAATTCTTTGAACTTTTCAAATGTTTCAGACTTATGTTAATATACCCATATCTGCTCAAATCATCTGTGAAGGTAAGAAAATAATGATGCCCGCCGCGAGCATCAACACTCATAGGACCACATACATCATTACGTATTATTTCCAACAAGTCTGTTGCTCGGTCCATTGTTTCGGAGAACGGAGTCTTAGTCATCTTGCCCATGAGGCATGGTTCGCAAGCATCAAGTGATTCATAATCAAGTGATTCCAAAAGTCCATCAGTATGGAGTTTCTTCATGCGCTTTACACCAATATGACCTAAACTTCAGTGGCACAAATAAGTTGCACTATGATTATTAAACTTATATCTTTTGGCTTCAATACTATGAACATGTGTATCACTACTATCAAGATTTAGTAAAAACAGACCACTCATCAAGGGTGCATGACCATAAAAGATATTATTCATATAAATAGAACAACCATTATTCTCTGATTTAAATGAATAACCGTCTCGCATCAAACAAGATCCATATATAATGTTCATGCTCATCGTTGGCACCAAATAACAATTATTTAGATCTAAAACTAATCCCGAAGGTAGATGTAGAGGTAGCGTGCCGACGGCGATCACATCGACTTTGGAACAATTTCCCACGTGCATCGTTACCTCGTCTTTAGTCAATCTTCACTTAATCTGTAGCCCATGTTTCGAGTTGCAGATATTAGCAACAGAACCAGTATCAAATACCCAGGCGCTACTATGAGCATTAGTAAGGTACACATCAATAACATATATATCAAATATACCTTTCACTTTGCCACCCGTCTTCTCCGCCAAATACTTGGGGCAGTCCCGCTTCCAGTGACCAGTCCCTTGGCAGTAGAAGCACTCAGTCTCAGGCTTAGGTCCAGGCTTGGGCTTCTTCACTTGAGCAGCAACTTGCTTGCCGTTCTTCTTGAAGTTCACCTTCTTCCCTTTACCCTTTTTCTTGAAACTGGTGGTCTTGTTGACCATCAACACTTGATGCTCCTTCTTGATTTCTACCTCCGTAGCCTTTAGCATTGCGAAGAGCTTGGGAATCGTCTTATCCATCCCTTGCATATTATAGTTCATCACGAAGCTCTTGTAGCTTGGTGGCAGTGATTGAAGAACGCTGTCAATGACACTATCATTAGGAAGATTAACTCCCAGCTGAGTCAAGTGGTTGTGGTACCCAGACATTCTGAGTATATGTTCACTAACAGAACTATTCTCCTCCATTTTGCAGCTGTATAACTTATTGGAGACTTCATATATCTCAATCCGGGCATTTGCTTGAAATATTAACTTCAACTCCTAGAACATCTCATATGCTCCATGACGTTCAAAACGCCATTGAAGTCCTGGTTCTAAGCCGTAAAGCATGGCACACTAAACTATCGAGTAGTCATCAGCTTTGCTCTGCAGGTGTTCATAACATCTGGCATTGCTCCTGCAGTGGGTTTGTCACCTAGCGGTGCTTCCAGGACGTAATTCTTCTGTGCAGCAATGAATATAATCCTCAAGTTACGAACCTAGTCCGTGTAATTGCCACCATCATCTTTCAACTTAGCTTTCTCTAGGAACGCATTAAAATTCAATGGAACAATAATACGGGCCATCTATCTACAACAACATAGACATGCAAAATACTATCATGTTCTAAGTTCATGATAAATTAAAGTTCAATTTAATCAAATTACTTAAGAACTCCCACTTAGATAGACATCCCTCTAATCATCTAGGTGATCACGTGATCCATATCAACTAAACCATGTCCGATCATCACGTGATATGGAGTAGTTTTCAATGGTGAACATCACTATGTTGATCATATCTACTATATGATTCACGCTCGACCTTTCGGTCTCAGTGTTCGAAGGCCATATCTGCATATGCTAGGCTCGTCAAGTTTAACCCGAGTATTCTGTGTGTACAAAGCTGGCTTGCACCCGTTGTATGTGAACGTAGAGCTTATCACACCCGATCATCACGTGGTGTCTCGGCACGACGAACTGTAGCAACGGTGCATACTCAGGGAGAACACTTATACCTTGAAATTTAGTGAGAGATCATCTTATAATGCTACCGTCGAACTAAGCAAAATAAGATGCATAAAGGATAAACATCACATGCAATCAATATAAGTGATATGATATGACCATCATCATCTTGTGCCTTTGATCTCCATCTCCAAAGCACCGTTATGATCACCATCGTGTTGGGTAACACAGTAATTTCAAAAAAGTTCCTACGCACACGCAAGATCCATCTAGGTGATGTATAGCAACGAGAGGGGATAGAGTGTTGTCTACGTACATTCGTAGACCGTAAGTGGAAGTGTTATGACAACGCGGTTGATGTAGTGGTACGTCTTCATGATCCGACCAATCCTAGCACCAAAGGTACGACACCGCCGCGATCTGCACACGTTCAGCTCGGTGACATCCCACGAACTCTAGATCCAGCTGAGTGTCGAGGGAGAGCTTCGTCAGCACGACGACATGATGACGGTGATGATGAAGTTACCAACGCACGGCTTCGCCTAAGCACTACAATGATATGACCGCGGTGGAAATCTGTGGAGGGGGCCACCGCACACGGCTAAGAGAGCAACGTGTGTGTCTATGGGGTGCCCCCTCCCCCGTATATAAAGGAGTGGAGGAGGGGAGGGCCGGCCCTCTCTATGGCGCGCCCTAGGGGGTCCTACTCCCACCGGGAGTAGGATTCCCCACTTCCCTAGTAGTAGGAGAGAAGGAAGGGGGAGAGAGAAGGAAGGAAGGGGGCCCGGCCCCCACCCAATTATAATTGGGCTAGAGGGGGAGCGCCCTCCACCATGGCCTTCCTCTCCTCTATTCAACTAAGGCCCAATAAGGCTCATATACTCCCCGGGGGGTTCCGGTAACCTCATGGTAATCTGGTAAATGCCTGAACTCATCCGGAACCATTTCGATGTCCAAACATAGGCTTCCAATATATCAATCTTTATGTCTCGGCCATTCCAAGACTCCTCGTCATGTCCATGATCATATCTGGGACTCCGAACTACCTTTGGTATATCAAAACACATAAACTCATAATACCGATCGTCACCGAACGTTAAGAGTGCGGACCATATGGGTTCGAGAACTATGTAGACATGACCGAGACACATCTCTTAATAACCAATAGCGGAACCTGGATGCTCATATTGGTTCCTACATATTCTACGAAGATCTTTATCGGTTAAACCGCATAACAACATAAGTTGTTCCCTTTGCCATCGGTATGTTACTTGCCAAAGATTCGATCGTCGGTATCTCAATACCTAGTCCAATCTTGTTACCAGCAAGTCTCTTTACTCGTTCCGTAATGCAACATCATGTAACTAACTCATTAGTCACATTGCTTTCAAGGCTTATAGTGATGTGCATTACCGAGCGGGCCCTGAGATACCTCTCCGATACACGGAGTGACAAATCCTAATCTCGATGTATGCCAACTCAAAAAACACCATCGGAGATACCTGTAGAGCACCTTTATAGTCACCCAGTTACGTTGTGACGTTTGATAGCACACTAAGTGTTCCACCGGTATTCGGGAGTTGCATAATCTCATAGTCATATGAACATGTATAAGTTATGGAGAAAGCAATAGCAGTAAACTAAACAATCTAAGTGCTAAGCTAACAGATGGGTCAAGTCAATCACATCATTCTCCAATGATGCGATCCTGTTTATCAAATGAAACCTCTTTGTCCATGGCGAGGAAACTTAACCATCTTTGATCAACGAGCTAGTCAGGTAGAGGCATACTAGTGACACTCTGTTTGTGTATGTATTCACACATGTACTAAGTTTCCGGTTAATACAATTCTAGCATGAATAATAAACATTTATCATGTTATAAGGAAATATAAATAACAACTCTATTAGTGCCTCTAGGGCATATTTCCTTCAGTCTCCCACATGCACTAGAGTCAATAATCTAGATTACGTTGTAATGATTCTAACACCCATGGAGTCTTGGTGTTGATCATGTTTTGCTCGTGAGAGGGGGTTAGTCCACGGTTCTGCAACATTCAGATCCGTATGTATCTTGCCAATCTCTATGTCCCCATCCTTGATTTGATCGTGGATGGAATTGAAGCGTCTCTTGATGTGCTTGGTTCTCTTATGAAATATGGATTCCTTTGCCAAGGCAATTGCACCAGTATTGTTAGAAAAGGTTTTCATTGGACTGGATGCACTAGGTATGACACCTAGATCGAATATGAACTCCTTCATCCAGACTCCTTCATTTGCTGCTTCCGAAGCATCTATGTACTCCACTTCACACGTAGATCCCGCCACGACGCTCTGCTTGGAACTGCACCAACTGACAGCTCCACCATTCAATAAAAATACGTATCCACTTAGAGTCATCCAGATCAGTGTCAAAGCTTGCATCGACGTATCCATTCACGACGAGCTCTTTGTCACCTCCATAAATGAGAAACATATCCTTAGTCCTTTTCAGGTATTTCAGGATGTTCTTGACCGCTGTCCAGTGATTCACTCCTGAATTACTTTGGTACCTCCCTGCTAAACTAATAGCAAGGCACACATCATGTCTGGTACACATCATTGCATACATGATAGAACCTATGGCTGAAGCATAGGGAATGACTTTCATTTTCTCTCTATCTTCTGCAGTGGTCGAGCATTGAGTCTGACTCAACTTCACACCTTGTAACACATGCAAGAACCCTTTCTTTGCTTGATTCAGTATCATTTCCGATCAGCAATATGTCATCGACATATAATATCAGAAATGCTATAGAGCTCCCACTCAAATTCTTGTAAATACAGGCTTCTCCAAAAGTCTGTACAAAACCATATGCTTTGATCACACTATCAAAGCGTATATTCCAACTCCGAGGGGCTTGCACCAGTCCATAAATGGATCGCTGAAGCTTGCACACTTTGTTAGCACCTTTTGGATCGACAAAACCTTCTGGTTGCATCATATGCAACTCTTCTTTAAGACATCCATTAAGGAATGCAGTTTTTGTTGGGGAACGTTGCAGAAAACAAAAAATTTCCTACGGTTTCACCAAGATCCATCTAGGAGTTCATCTAGCAACGACTGATCAGATTGCATCTACATACCTTTGTAGATCACGCGCGGAAGCATTCAAAGAATGTGATGAGGAAGGCGTACTCGACGTGATCCAAATCACCAGAGATCCTAGCACCGAACGGACGGCACCTCCGTGTTCAACACACGTACGGTCAGTGTAACGTCTCCTTCTTCTTGATCCAGCAAGGGGGAAGGAGAGGTTGAGGAAGATGACTCCAGCAGCAGCACGACGGCGTGGTGGTGATGGAGCTGCAGTACTCCGGCAGGGCTTCGCCAAGCACTATGGAGGAGGAGGAGGTGTTGGAGAGGGAGAGGGAGGCACCAAAGGCAAAGGTAAGAGGTCCTCCCTTCCCCCCACTATATATAGGGGGCCTAAGGGGGGCGCCGGCCCTAGGAGATCCAATCTCCTAGGGGGGGCGGCGGTCAAGGGAGGAATCCCTCCTCCCCAAGGCACCTAGGAGGTGCCTTCCCCTTCTAGGATTCTTCCTTTAGGGTTTCCCCCACCCTAGGCGCATGGGCCCTAGGGGGGAAGTGGAGCCCCAGCCCACTTTGGGCTGGATCCCTTCCCACTTCATCCCATGGGGCCCTCCGGGATAGGTGGCCCCACCCGATGGACCCCCGGGACCCTTCCGGTGGTCCCGGTACAATACCGGTGACCCCAAAACTTGTCCCGACGGCCGAAATAGCACTTCCTATATATAATTCTTTACCTCTGGACCATTCCGGAACTCCTCATGACGTCTGGGATCTCATCCGGGACTCCGAACAACATTCGGGTTACTGCATATACATATCCCTACAACCCTAGCGTCACCGAACCTTAAGTGTGTAGACCCTACGGGTTCGGGAGACATGTAGACATGACCGAGATCGCTCTCTGGTCAATAACCAACAGCGGGATCTGGATACCCATGTTGGCTCCCACATGCTCCTCGATGATCTCATCGGATGAACCACTATGTCGAGGATTCAAGCAACCCCGTATACAATTCCCTTTGTCAATCGGTATGTTAGATCCGATCGTCGGTATCCCAATACCTCGTTCAATCTCGTTACCGGCAAGTCACTTTACTCGTACCGTAATGCATGATCCCATGACCAGACACTTGGTCACTTTGAGCTCATTATGATGATGCATTACCGAGTGGGCCCAGTGATACCTCTCCGTCATACGGAGTGACAAATCCCAGTCTTGATCCGTGTCAACCCAACAAACACTTTCGGAGATACCCGTAGTATACCTTTGTAGTCACCCAGTTACGTTGTGACGTTTGGTACACCCAAAGCACTCCTACGGTATCCGGGAGTTACACGATCTCATGGTCTAAGGAAAGGATACTTGACATTGGAAAACTCTAGCAAACGAACTATACGACCTTGTGCTATGTTTAGGAATGGGTCTTGTCCATCACATCATTCTCCTAATGATGTGATCTCGTTATCAATGACATCCAATGTCCATAGTCAGGAAACCATGACTATCTGTTGATCAACGAGCTAGTCAACTAGAGGCTTACTAGGGACATGTTGGTGTCTATTATTCACACATATATTACGATTTCCGGATAACACAATTATAGCATGAATAAAGGACAATTATCATGAACAAGGAAATATAATAATAATGCTTTTATTATTGCCTCTAGGGCATATTTCCAACAGTCTCCCACTTGCACTAGAGTCAATAATCTAGTTACATTGTGATGAATCGAACACCCATGGAATTCTGGTGTTGATCATGTTTTGCTCTAGGGAGAGGTTTAGTCAACGGATCTGCTACATTCAGGTCCGTGTGCACTTTACAAATATCTATGTCTCCATCTTGAACATTTTCACGAATGGAGTTGAAGCGATGCTTGATGTGCCTTGTCTTCTTGTGAAACCTGGGCTCCTTGGCAAGTGCAATAGCTCCAGTGTTGTCACAGAAGAGTTTGATTGGCCCCGACGCATTGGGTATGACTCCTAGGTCGGTGATGAACTCCTTCACCCAAATTGCTTCATGCGCTGCCTCCGAGGCTGCCATGTACTCCGCTTCACATGTAGATCCTGCCACGATGCTCTGCTTGCAACGGCACCAGCTTACTGCCCCACCATTCAAAATATACACGTATCCGGTTTGTGACTTTGAGTCATCCAGATCTGTGTCGAAGCTAGCGTCGACGTAACCCTTTACAACGAGCTCTTCGTCACCTCCATAAACGAGAAACATTTCCTTAGTCCTTTTCAGGTACTTCAGGATATTCTTGACCGCTGTCCAGTGTTGCTTGCCGGGATTACTTTGGTACCTTCCTACCAAACTTACGGCAAGGTTTAGATCAGGTCTGGTACACAACATGGCATACATAATAGAACCTATGGCTGAGGCATAGGGGATGACACTCATCTCTTCTATATCTTCTGCCGTGGTCGAACATTGAGCTGAGCTCAATTTCACACCTTGCAACACAGGCAAGAACCCCTTCTTAGACTGATCCATATTGAACTTCTTCAATATCTTATCAAGATATGTGCTTTGCGAAAGACCTATGAGGCGTCTTGATCTGTCTCTATAGATCTTGATGCCTAATATATAAGCAGCTTCTCCAAGGTCCTTCATTGAAAAACTCTTATTCAAGTAGGCCTTGATGCTGTCCAAAAGCTCTATATCATTTCCCATCAAAAGTATGTCATCTACATATAATATGAGAAATGCTACATAGCTCCCACTCACTTTCTTGTAAACACAGGCTTCTCCATAAGTCTGCGTAAACCCAAACGCTTTGATCATCTCATCAAAGTGAATGTCCCAACTCCGAGATGCTTGCACCAGCCCATAAATCGAGCGTTGGAGCTTGCACACCTTGTCAGCATACTTAGGATCGACAAAACATTCCGGCTGCATCATATACAATTCTTCCTTAAGGAAACCATTAAGGAATGCCGTTTTGACGTCCATTTGACATATCTCATAATCATAGAATGCGACAATCGCTAACATGATTCGGACGGACTTCATCTTCGCTACCGGTGAGAAAGTCTCATCGTAGTCAACCCCTTGAACTTGTCGATAACCCTTAGCAATAAGCCGAGCTTTATAGATGGTCACATTACCATCCGCGTCTGTCTTCTTCTTAAAGATCAATTTATTTTCTATGGCTCGCCGCTCAACGGGCAAGTCAGTCAAAGTCCATACTTCATTTTCATACGTGGATCCTATCTCGGATTTCACGGCTTCTAGCCATTTGTCAGAATCCGGGACCGCCACCGCTTCTTCATAGTTCGAAGGTTCACCGTTGTCTAACAACATGATTTCCAAGACAGGGTTGCCGTACCACTCTACTGCGGAACGTGTCCTTGTGGACCTACGAATTTCAGTAGGAGCTTGATCAGAAGTATCTTGATCATCATCATTAACTTCCTCTCTAGTCGGTGCAGGCACCTCAGGAACATTTTCTTGAGTTGCGCCATTTTCCGGTTCAAGAGGTAATACTTCATCAAGTTCTACTTTCCTCCCACGTACTTCTTTCGAGAGAAACTCTTTCTCTAGAAAGGATCCATTCTTGGCAACAAAGATCTTGCCTTCGGATCTGAGGTAGAAGGTATACCCAATAGTTTCTTTAGGGTATCCTATGAAGACGCATTTTTTCGACTTGGGTTCGAGCTTTTCAGGTTGAAGTTTCTTGACATAAGCATTGCATCCCCAAACTTTTAGAAACGATAGCTTAGGTTTCTTCCCAAACCATAATTCAAACGGTGTCGTCTCAACGGATTTCGACGGAGCCCTATTTAAAGTGAATGCGGCAGTCTCTAAAGCATAGCCCCAAAAAGATAGTGGTAAATCGGCAAGAGACATCATAGATCGCACCATATCTAATAGAGTGCGATTACGACGTTTGGACACACCATTACACTGAGGTGTTCGAGGCGGCGTGAGCTGTGAAACTATTCCACATTTTCTTAAGTGTGTGACAAACTCGTGACTCAAGTATTCTCCTCCACGATCTGATCGTAGGAACTTGATTTTTCTGTCACGTTGATTCTCAACCTCACTCTGAGATTCCTTGAACTTTTCAAAGGTCTCAGACTTGTGTTTCATTAAGTAGACATACCCATATCTACTCAAGTCATCAGTGAGGGTGAGAACATAATGATAGCCACCGCGAGCCTCAACACTCATTGGACCGCACACATCAGTATGTATGATTTCCAATAAGTTGGTTGCTCGCTCCATTGTTCCTGAGAACGGAGTCTTGGTCATTTTACCCATGAGGCATGGTTCGCACGTGTCAAATGATTCGTAATCAAGAGACTCTAAAAGTCCATTAGCATGGAGCTTCTTCATGCGTTTGACACCTATGTGACCAAGGCGGCAGTGCCACAAGTATGTGGGACTATCATTATCAATCTTACATATTTTGGTATTCACACTATGAATATGTGTAGCATTACGCTCGAGATTCATTAAGAATAAACCATTCACCATCGGAGCATGACCATAAAACATATCTCTCATATAAATAGAACAACCATTATTCTCGGATTTAAATGAGTAGCCATCTCGAATTAAACAAGATCCTGATACAATGTTCATGCTCAAACTTGGCACTAAATAACAATTATTAAGGTTCAAAACTAATCCCGTAGGTAAATGTAGAGGTAGCGTGCCGACGGCGATCACATCGACCTTGGAACCATTCCCGATGCGCATCGTCACCTCGTCCTTCGCCAGTCTCCGCTTATTCCGCAGCTCCTGCTTTGAGTTACAAATGTGAGCAACTGCACCGGTATCAAATACCCAGGACCTACTACGAGTACTGGTAAGGTACACATCAATTACATGTATATCACATATACCTTTCGTTTTGCCGGCCTTCTTGTCCGCTAAGTATTTGGGGCAGTTCTGCTTCCAGTGACCACTTTCCTTGCAATAAAAGCACCGAGTCTCGGGCTTGGGTCCATTCTTTGGCTTCTTCCCGGCAGCTTGCTTGCCGGGCGCGACAACTCCCTTGCCGTCTTTCTTGAAGGTTTTCTTACCCTTGCCTTTCTTGAACTTAGTGGTTTTATTCACCATCAACACTTGATGTTCCTTTTTGACTTCTACCTCTGCTGATTTTAGCATTGCAAATACTTCAGGAATGGTCTTTTCCATCCCCTGCATATTGAAGTTCATCACAAAGCTCTTGTAGCTTGGTGGAAGCGACTGAAGGATTCTGTCAATGACCGCGTCATCCGGGAGATTAACTCCCAGCTGAGTCAAGCGGTTATGTAACCCAGACATTGTGAGTATGTGCTCACTGACAGAACTATTTTTCTCCATCTTACAGCTGAAGAATTTATCGGAGACTTCATATCTCTCGACCCGGGCATGAGCTTGGAAAACCATTTTCAGCTCTTCGAACATCTCATATGGTCTGTGTCTCTCAAAACGCTTTTGGAGCCCCGGCTCTAAGCTGTAAAGCATGCCGCACTGAACGAGGGAGTAGTCATCGGTACGTGCCTGCCAAGCGTTCATAACATCTTGTTCTGCAGGGAGAACAGGTGCATCACCTAGCGGTGCTTGTAGGACATAATCTTTCTTGGCAGCTATGAGGATGATCCTCAGGTTCCGGATCCAGTCCGTGTAGTTGCTGCCATCGTCTTTCAGCTTGGTTTTCTCTAGGAATGCGTTGAAGTTGAGGACTACGTTGGCCATTTGATCTACAAGACATATTGTAAAGATTTTAGACTAAGTTCATGACAATTAAGTTCATCTAATCAAATTATTCAATGAACTCCCACTTAGATAGACATCCCTCCTGTAATCTAAGTATAACATGATCCGAGTTAACTAGGCCGTGTCTGATCATCACGTGAGACGGACCAGTCAACATCGGTGAACATCTTCATGTTGATCGTATCTTCTATACGACTCATGCTCGACCTTTCGGTCTTCTGTGTTCCGAGGCCATGTCTGTACATGCTAGGCTCGTCAAGTCAACCTAAGTGTTTGCATGTGTAAATCTGTCTTACACCCGTTGTATGTGAACGTCAGAATCTAACACCCGATCATCACGTGGTGCTTCGAAACAATGAACTGTCGCAACGGTGCATAGTTAGGGGGAACACTTTCTTGAAATTATTATGAGGGATCATCTTATTTACTACCGTCGTTCTAAGCAAACAAGATGAAAAACATGATAAACATCACATGCAATCAAATAATAATAGTGACATGATATGGCCAATATCACATAGCTCCTTTGATCTCCATCTTGGGGCTCCATGATCATCTTGTCACCGGCATGACACCATGATCTCCATCATCATGATCTCCATCATCGTGTCTCCATGAAGTTGCTCGCCAACTATTACTTCTACTACTATGGCTAACGCGTTTAGCAATAAAGTAAAGTAATTTACATGGCGTTTCTCAATGACACGCAGGTCATACAAAAAATATAAACAACTCCTATGGCTCCTGCCGGTTGTCATACTCATCGACATGCAAGTCGTGATTCCTATTACAATAGCATGAACATCTCATACATCACATATAGATCATTCATCATTCATCACAACTTTGGCCATATCATATCACAAAGCACTTGCTGCAAAAACAAGTTAGACGTCCTCTAATTGTTGTTGCAAGTTTTACGTGGCTGAAGTAGGGTTCTAGCAAGAACGTTTTCTTACCTACGTGAAAGCCACAACGTGATTTGTCAACTTCTATTTACCCTTCATAAGGACCCTTTTCATCGAATCCGCTCCAACTAAAGTGGGAGAGACAGACACCCGCCAGCCACCTTTATGCAACTTGTGCATGTTAGTCGGTGGAACCGGTCTCACGTAAGCGTACGTGTAAGGTTGATCCGGGCCGTTTCATCCCACAATACCGTTGAAGCAAGATAAGACTAGTAGCGGCAAGAAAGTTGACAACATCAACGCCTACAACAAATTGTGTTCTACTCGTGCAAGAGAACTACGCATAGACCTAGCTCATGATGCCACTGTTGGGGAACATTGCAGAAAACAAAAATTTTCCTACGGTTTCACCAAGATCCATCTAGGAGTTCATCTAGCAACGAGTGATCGGATTGCATCTACATACCTTTGTAGATCACGTGCGGAAGCGTTCAAAGAACGGGATGAGGAAGGCGTACTCGATGTGATCCAAATCACCGGAGATCCTAGCGCCGAACGGACGGCACCTCCGTGTTCAACACACGTACGGTCAGCGTAACATCTCCATCTTCTTGATCCAGAAAGGGGGAAGGAGAGGTTGAGGAAGATGGCTCTAGCAGCAGCACGACGGCGTGGTGGTGATGGAGCTGCAGTACTCCGGCAGGGGTTCGCCAAGCACTATGGAGGAGGAGGAGGTGTTGGAGAGGGAGAGGGAGGCACCAAAGGCAAAGGTAAGAGGTCCTCCCTTCCCCCCACTATATATAGGGGGCCTAAGGGGGGGGGCCGGCCCTAGGAGATCCAATCTCCTAGGGGGGCGGCGGCCAAGGGAGGAATCCCTCCTCCCCAAGGCACCTAGGAGGTGCCTTCCCCTTCTAGAACTCTTCCTTTAGGGTTTCCCCCACCCTAGGCGCATGGGCCCTAGGGGAAGTGGCGCCCCAGCCCACTTTGGGCTGGATCCCTTCCCACTTCAGCCCATGGGGCCCTCCGGGATAGGTGGCCCCACCCGGTGGACCCCCGGGACCCTTCCGGTGGTCCCGGTACATTACCGGTGACCCCGAAACTTGTCCCGACAGCCGAAATAGCACTTCCTATATATAATTATTTACCTCCGGACCATTCCGGAACTCCTCGTGACGTCCGGGATCTCATCCGGGACTCCAAACAACATTCGGGTTACTGCATATACATATCCCTACAACCCTAGCGTCACCGAACCTTAAGTGTGTAGACCCTACGGGTTCGGGAGACATATAGACATGACCGAGATCGCTCTCTGGTCAATAACCAACAGCGGGATATGGATACCCATGTTGGCTCCCACATGCTCCTCGATGATCTCATTGGATGAACCACTATTTCGAGGATTCAAGCAACCACGTATACAATTCCCTTTGTCAATCGGTATGTTACTTGCCCGAGATCCGATCGTCGATATCCCAATACCTTGTTCAATCTCGTTACCGGCAAGTCACTTTACTCGTACCGTAATGCATGATCCCGTGAGCAGACACTTGGTCACTTTGAGCTCATTATGATGATGCATTACCGAGTAGGCCCAGTGATACCTCTCCGTCGTACGGAGTGACAAATCCCAGTCTTGATCCATGTCAACCCAACAGACACTTTCGGAGATACCCGTAGTATACCTTTATAGTCACCCAGTTACGTTGTGACGTTTGGTACGCCCAAAGCACTCCTACGGTATCCTTGAGTTACACGATCTCATGGTCTAAGGAAAGGATACTTGACATTGGAAAACTCTAGCAAACGAACTATACGACCTTGTGCTATGTTTAGGATTGGGTCTTGTCCATCACATCATTCTCCTAATGATGTGATCTCGTTATCAATGACATCCAATGTCCATAGTCAGGAAACCATGACTATCTGTTGATCAACGAGCTAGTCAACTAGAGGCTTACTAGGGACATGTTGGTGTCTATTATTCACACATGTATTACGATTTCTGGATAACACAATTATAGCATGAATAAAGGACAATTATCATGAACAAGGAAATATAATAATAATGCTTTTATTATTGCCTCTAGGGCATATTTCCAACAGTTTTGACATCCATTTGCCAAATATCATAATCATAAAATGCAACAATTGCTAACATGGTTCAGACAGACTTAAGCATTGCTACGGGTGAGAAGGTCTCATCGTAGTCAACTCCTTGAACTTGTCGAAAACCTTTTGCAACAAGTCGAGCTTTGTAGACAGTAACATTTCCTTCAGCGTCAGTCTTCTTCTTGAAGATCCGTTTATTCTCTATGGCCTGCCGATCATCGGGCAAGTCAACCAAAGTCCATACTTTGTTCTCATACATGGATCCCATCTCAGATTTCATGGCCTCAAGCCATTTTGTTTGCGGAATCTGGGCTCATCATCGCTTCCTCATAGTTCGTAGGTTCATCATGGTCAATTAACAAGACCTCCAAAACAGGATTACCGTACCACTCTGGTGCGGATCTTATTCTGGTTGACTGATACGTCTCCAACGTATCTATAATTTTTGATTGTTCCATGCTATTATATTATCTGTTTTGGATGTTTAATGGCTTTATTATGCACTTTT
This sequence comes from Triticum dicoccoides, assembly GCF_002162155.2. Taxonomy (NCBI): domain Eukaryota; kingdom Viridiplantae; phylum Streptophyta; class Magnoliopsida; order Poales; family Poaceae; genus Triticum; species Triticum dicoccoides. The sequence continues at coordinate 56,881,439 of NC_041384.1, forward strand.
ATATTATTTTTGGGACTAATTTATTAACCGAAGGCCCAGTGCAAATTGCTGTTTTTTTGCCTATTTCAGTGTTTCGCAAAAAAGGAATATCAAATGGAATCTAAACGGAATAAAACCTTCGCGGGGATTGTTTTTGGAACGAATGCAATCCAAGAGAATTGGAGTGGATGTCAAGGAAGCAGTGAGGAAGCCACGAGGAAGGAGGGCGTGCCCCCCATTGTCAGTGTCAAAACCGGCGGATCTCGGGTAGGGGGTCCCGAACTATGCGTCTAAGGCGGATGGTAACAGGAGGCAGGGGACACAATGTTTACCCAGGTTCGGGCCTTCTTGATGGAGGTAATACCCTACGTCCTGCTTGATTGATCTTGATGATATGAGTATTACAAGAGTTGATCTACCACGAGATCGTAGAGGCTAAACCCTAGAAGCTAGCCTATGGTATGATTGTCGTTGTCCTACAGACTAAACCCTCCGGTTTATATAGACACCGGAGGGGGCTAGGGTTACACAAAGTCGGTTACAAGGGAGGAGATCTACATATCCGTACTACCAAGCTTGCCTTCCACGCCAAGGAGAGCCCCATCCGGACACGTGACGAAGTCTTTAATCTTGTATCTTCATAGTCCAACAGTCCGGCCAAAGGATATAGTCAGGCTGTCCGGAGACCCCCTAATCAGGACTCCCTCAGTAGCCCCTAAACCAGGCTTCAATGACGATGAGTCTCGCGCGTAGATTTGTCTTTGGCATTGCAAGGCAGGTTCCTCCTCCGAATACTCCATAGAAGATATTGAATACAAGGATAGTGTCCAGCTCTGCAAAACAAGTTCCATATACCACCGTAGATAGAATAATATTTCTACAAATCTAATCTGCTGACACGTTTTGCAACATGACATCATGCCATGGCCCGGTCATTATTCGAACCATTTTTCTCAACCAGCACTGCACATATCGCGAGGCGGTTTTCTTGACACGGCTTGTCGAAGCAGAGATAGTGTCCCCTTATCACGGGATTCTCATCAATACGGGTATGGGTAACCCAACTGCGCCACCAATTATGGCGTTCGGGGAATAAGCGATTTTAACAGGTAAGTGGAGAGGCGCATCGCCTCCTCCGCCCTTATAAAGGGACAAAGATTCACCCTTCTTACCCACGCCTTCTTCCTCCTTGCTTATCCATTCTCGCACACTCGAGCTCCAGCGCCCAAGTTCGCGTCTTTCTCCTCAAACCACTCCAAGCATGTCAGGAGCGGGAGGCAAGTGGATGGTCTCCTCCGTCACAAAGGAGAACATCACAAAGCTACGGGAAGCCAGATATCTGGCTGCGGACATCGCGCACAGGCTACCAGATGTGGGGCAAATCATCCCTACGCTCAAACCCCATAAGAGGGTAGTTTTCCTTACCCACTTTGTCAGTGGACTAGGATTTCCGCTTCACCCGTTTGTCCGCGGGCTCATGTTCTACTACGGGCTGGATTTTCATGATCTGCCCCTCAATTTCATCCTCAACATATCGGCGTTTATCGTCATGTGCGAGGCCTTCCTCCGCATCAGGCCCCACTTCGGCCTGTGGCTAAAGACCTTCAATGTCAAACCGAAGGTGGTGGTCGGCCAGCAAGCAGAGTGCTGAGGCGCCATGGTGGGAAAAATGCCTAACGTCACCTGGCTCGAAGGCTCCTATGTGGAGACTATAAAGGGGTGGCAATTAGGGTGGTTCTACATCACCGAGCTGCGTGACACGAATTGGGTGACGGCCCCCGAATTCCGATCCGGAATCCCCACGCGGCTCACTTCCTAGAAAGAGGAGGGCATGTCCTGGGGTTCTCCGGTAGAGCTGACCGGACTCCAGACCTGCATCAAGAACATGATGAGCAAGAAAATCAAGCTCGTCAATGTGGTCCAGGTCGTGCTCTTCCATCGGATCCTCCTGTGTCAACGACGGGTGTTCAATTTGTGGGAGTTCGACCCGGCCAAGCACCAGACGCTGCGCGAGCTCTTTGACACGACGCACAAGGATGTCTAGAATGTGCTGTTCAAGGGCGCCGAGATACCCCCTCCCCTTACCGAGGACCGCGGACTCAGCACAAAGCACCATGTCAATCCAGTAAGTTTTTATATCTCATAGGATATTTATTCGCTCCAATTTAATCGTGTGCGGGATCTAAGCTTCCATGCCATTAACAGGACTAGGTAAAGAGAGCGGAGCAGATCGATTGCCCAGCCCCCTTGCCTGAAGATCCTGCAGACGCTCTCCTAACGGAGATGTTGGCTCCGGCGCCTTACGATGTGTCGGTGAAGAAAACCAAGAAGAAGGCCACGGGGACCCGAAAGGGTCTCTGGCGAAAGGTTATATCGGACTCATCGTCCGATGACTCCGACGCGCACTCCTCCCACGAAAACGAGGAGGAGGAAGAGAAAAGTTCTCCCCCCAACTGAGCGAGACAAGAAAAGGAAGGCCGCCCCAACCGGGGAGGCCGAATGGTCCAAGAAGGGAAGGACCCTCTCTCCGGACTGCTCCACGACGGCCGCTTACTGCGGCAACGAGTGGTTACCCAGGGAGAAGCCCCTGGCGAAGTCGCAAGTATCCGGACACTATAGTAATTCATGGTATGTTTTATTGCACTGCTTCTCCTCATGCCGAATATGATTATGCAGTCCGTATCGAGCTCATCTCGACGTATCTTCGTCGGACAGTTCTTTGGACTCGTCGGATATGAATAGCGATTCACTTCCGACCGCCTCCACCCCTTGCCCTACGGACAACGTCGAGGTGTTGTCTCGAAAGGCACCGAGCCGAGGGGAGGTGGTCCTGGGGGCGCCTCGAGGCGACCTTCTGGACCCTGGGCGCAAAGGGAGCAAGACTCCCACAGGCTCCAAGTTCGGCCCCAGCCAAACACTGCGCCAGAACCTTCGATGGTTCCGGACTCCGGCAGGCGATCCCCCGTTAAGGGGGGCAAGCCGCCCGTACCGGTGGCCTCTGCCCGTCTAGAGGCACCAGACAACTTGCTGGAAGCGCTTCGCGGCGCTTCCATCGATGAAGAGCACCGCACTATCATGAGTGCGGTGATCGAGAAGGTTCAGTCCCCCAAAAACGAACTAACCGAAGCTTGTGACAGCCTCCTAACAGGCTTTGAGGTAAGCAATCAAAATATAAGGAAATATTACCGCATAGACAGTAGCCCCTGATGCTCTGTTTGGCGTTCGCGAAGAAAGGCCGAATAGAGGATCAAATAATGACTCAGGAGTCTAATTAGAATATGTCTATGTGCATGTGCAGGCTTCACTGCTGGCCACTGCCGGACGTACTGCGGAGGTCTCCGCACTAACGCAGGACCTGGAGCGGTCCGAGGACAAGCTCGGCCTTACCAAGAGGCAGCTCGAGGAGAGCAAAGGTAAGCAAGACCTTGTCTATACATTAAAAAGAAGTTTGGTTGTAAAGTAAAAGGATCATCATGAATTTGCCAGGGACCATGACCGAGGTGGCGACCCTAAAGAAGGCATTGTCCGAGGCCGAAGACAAAGCGGCCAAGGAGCGCATTGAGCGGGAAAAGCAAGAAGCCCGGGTAGGCAAGGTGCAGCAAGAGCTAGAGGCTCTCGCCAAATAACACGAGTCCTTGGAGCTTGACTCTAAGACGCGAGAGTCCGAGCTTGCGAAGGCGCTCGAAAGCGCCTGGAGTGCCACGGCTGAAGCCCACAAGGCCCTCTAGGAGATTGATGCGGTGAAGAAGATAGCAGCAGGTAACGCATTCATTATGCAAAGCAAGCATGTCAAGGAAACTTTCCTTTTACTTACCCGAGTTCGGAGCTCTCCGGGAGCGTTCGCAGATCTTCCCCGCAGTGTACTGGATGCCGTGGAGTTTTACCGAGCTGAGGAGGGGAGCTCGACAGAAAAGTTGTTCTGGTCTCAGTATACTGGGACCGAACACCCAATGTCCTTCAGCGACCAGCTGAAGCAATTGGTCGAGCTTCACAAGGTGGCCAAACAGGCCATGAAGGGTCTTATAGTCCGGATGTGGCCTGGCGAGCCCCTGCCTGGCAGCTACTTCAGTCTGATGAGGCGGCTTGTGGATGCCTGCCCACGACTTGAAGTCATAAAGCGGTCCATCTGCATCGAGGGTGCACGTAGGGCTTTTTCCCGGGCGAAGGTGCACTGGGCGAAGCTGGACGCCGTGAAGCTGGTGAAGGAGGTGAAGGAAATATGCCCTAGAGCCAATAATAAAGTTATTGTATATTTCCTTATATCATGATAAATGTTTATTATTCATGCTAGAATTGTATTAACTAGAAACATAATACATGTGTGAATACATAGACAAACAGAGTGTCATTAGTATGCCTCTACTTGACTAGCTCGTTAATCAAAGATGGTTATGTTTCCTAACCATGGACAAAGAGTTGTTATTTGATTAACGGGATCACATCATTAGGTGAATGATCTGATTGACATGACCCATTCCATTAGCTTAGCACTCGATCGTTTAGTATGTTGCTATTGCTTTCTTGATGACTTATACATGTTCCTATGACTATGAGATTATGCAACTCCCGTTTGCCGGAGGAACACTTTGTGTGCTACCAAACGTCACAACGTAAGTGGGTGATTATAAAGGTGCTCTACAGGTGTCTCCAAAGGTACATGTTGGGTTGGCGTATTTCGAGATTAGGATTTGTCACTCCGATCGTCGGAGAGGTATCTCTGGGCCCTCTTGGTAATGCACATCACATAAGCCTTGCAAGCATTGCAACTAATGAGTTAGTTGTGAGATGATGTATTACGGAACGAGTAAAGAGACTTGCCGGTAACGAGATTGAACTAGGTATTGAGATACCGACGATCGAATCTCGGGCAAGTAACATACCGATGACAAAGGGAACAACGTATGTTGTTATGCGGTCTGACCGATAAAAGATCTTCGTAGAATATGTAGGAGCCAATATGAGCATCCAGGTTCCGCTATTGGTTATTGACCGGAGACGTGTCTCGGTCATGTCTACATTGTTCTCGAACCCGTAGGGTCCGCACGCTTAAGGTATCGATGACAGTTATATTATGAGTTTATGCATTTTGATGTACGAAGTTTGTTCGGAGTCCCGGATGTGATCACGGACATGACAAGGAGTCTTGAAATGGTCGAGACATAAAGATTGATATACTGGAAGCCTATATTTGGATATCGGAAGTGTTCCGGGTGAAATCGGGATTTTACCAGAGTACCGGGAGGTTACCGGAACCCCCCGGGAGGTATATGGGCCTTAGTGGGCTTTAGTGGAAGAGAGGAGAGGTGGCCAGGGCTGGGCCGAGCGCCCCTTCCCCCTAGTCTGAATAGGACAAGGAGAGGGGGGCGGCGCCCCCCCCCCCCCTTCCTTCTCTCTCTCCTCTTTCCCCCTCCCGAATCCTATTCCAACTAGGAAAGGGGGGAATCCTACTCCCGGTGGGAGTAGGACTCCTCCTGGCGCGCCCTCCTCCTGGCCGGCCGCACCCCCCTTGATCCTTTATATACGGGGCAGGGGGCACCCCTAGAGACACAAGTTGATCCACGTGATCATATTCTTAACCGTGTGCGGTGCCCCCTTCCACCATAGTCCTCGATAATATTGTAGTGGTGCTTAGGCGAAGCCCTGCGATGGTTGTACATCAAGATCGTCACCACGCCATCGTGCTGACGGGACTCTTCCCCAACACTTTGCTGGATCGGAGTCCGGGGATCGTCATCGAGCTGAATGTGTGCTAAAACTCGGAGGTGCCGTAGTTTCGGTGCTTCATCGGTCGGGCCATGAAGACATACGACTACATCAACCGTGTTGTGCTAACGCTTCCGCTGTCGGTCTACAAGGGTACGTAGATCACACTCTCCCCTCTCGTTGCTATGCATTACCATGATCTTGCGTGTGCGTAGGAAAATTTTGAAATTACTACGTTCCCCAACAGTGGCATCCGAGCCTAGGTTTTATGTGTTGATGTTATATGCACGAGTAGAACACAAGTGAGTTGTGGGCGATATAAGTCATACTGCTTACCAGCATGTCATACTTTGGTTTGGCGGTATTGTTGGATGAAGCGGCCCGGACCGACATTACGCGTACGCTTACGCGAGACCGGTTCTCCCGACGTGCTTTGCCCAAAGGTGGCTAGCGGGTGACAGTTTCTCCAACTTTAGTTGAACCGAGTATGGCTACGCCCGGTCCTTGCGAAGGTTAAAACAACACCAACTTGACAAACTATCGTTGTGGTTTTGATGCGTAGGTAAGATTGGTTCTTGCTTAAGCCCGTAGCAGCCACGTAAAACTTGCAACAACAAAGTAGAGGACGTCTAACTTGTTTTTGCAGGGCATGTTGTGATGTGATATGGTCAAGACATGATGCTGAATTTTATTGTATGAGATGATCATGTTTTGTAACCAAGTTATCGGCAACTGGCAGGAACCATATGGTTGTCGCTTTATTGTATGCAATGCAATCGCGTTGTAATGCTTTACTTTATCACTAAGCGGTAGCGATAGTCGTGGAAGCATAAGATTGGCGAGACGACAACGATGCTACGATGGAGATCAAGGTGTGGCGCCGGTGACGATGGTAATCACGACGGTGCTTCGAAGATGGAGATCACAAGCACAAGATGATGATGGCCATATCATATCACTTATATTGATTGCATGTGATGTTTATCTTTTATGCATCTTATCTTGCTTTGATTGACGGTAGCATTATAAGATGATCTCTCACTAATTATCAAGAAGTGTTCTCCCTGAGTATGCACCATTGCGAAAGTTCTTCGTGCTGAGACACCACGTGATGATCGGGTGTGATAGGCTCTACGTTCAAATACAATGGGTGCGAAATAGTTGCACACGCGGAATACTCAGGTTATACTTGACGAGCCAAGCATATACAAATATGGCCTCGGAACACGGAGACCGAAAGGTCGAGCGTGAATCATATAGTAGATATGATCAACATAGTGATGTTCACCAATGAAACTACTCCATCTCACGTGATGATCGGACATGGTTTAGTTGATTTGGATCACGTAATCACTTAGAGGATTAGAGGGATGTCTATCTAAGTGGGAGTTCTTTAAGTAATATGATTAATTGAACCTAAATTTATCATGAACTTAGTACCTGATAGTATCTTTCTTATTTATGTTTGATTGTAGATAGATGGCCCGTGCTGTTGTTCCGTTGAATTTTAATGCGTTCCTTGAGAAAGCAAAGTTGAAAAATGTTAGTAGCAATGATGCGGATTGGATCCGTGATCTGAGGTTTATCCTCATTACTGCACAGAAGAATTATGTCCTTGATGCACCGCTAGGTGATAGACCTATTGCAGGAGCAGATGCAGACGTTATGAACGTTTGGCTAGCTCAATATGATGACTACTTGATAGTTTAGTGCACCATGCTTAACGGCTTAGAATCGGGACTTTAAAGACGTTTTGAATGTCATGGAACATATGAGATGTTGCAGGAGTTGAAGTTAATATTTCAAGCAAATACCCGAGTTGAGAGATATGAAGTTTCCAACAAGTTCTATAGCTAAAAGATGGAGGAGAATCGCTCAACTAGTGAGCATGTGCTCAGATTGTCTGGGTACTACAATTGCTTGAATCAAGTGGGAGTTAATCTTCCAAATAAAATAGTGATTAACAGAATTCTCTAGTCACCATCACCAAGTTAGTAGAACTTCGTGATGAACTATGATATGCAAGGGATAACGGAAACGATTCCCAAGCTCTTCGTAATGCTAAAATTGATGAAGGTAGAAATCGAGAAAAACATCGAGTGTTGATGGTAGACAAGACCACTAGTTTCAAGAAAAAGGAAGAGGGAAGAAGGGGAACTTCAAGAAGAACAGCAAGCAAGTTGCTGCTCAAGTGAAGAAGCCCAAGTCTGGTCCTAAGCCTGAGACTAAGTGCTTCTACTTCAAAGGGACTGGTCACTGGAAGCGGAACTACCCCAAGTGATTGGCGGATAAGAAGGATGGCAAAGTGAACATAAGTATATTTGATATACATGTTATTGATGTGTACTTTACTAGTGTTTATAGCAACCCCTCGGTATTTGATACTAGTTCAGTTGCTAAGATTAGTAACTCGAAACGTAAGTTGCAGAATAAACAGAGACTAGTTAAGGGTGAAGTGACGATGTGTGTTGGAAGTGGTTCCAAGATTGATATGATCATCATCGCACACTCCCTATAATTTCGGGATTAGTGTTAAACCTAAATAAGTGTTATTTGGTGTTTGCGTTGAGCATGAATATGATTTGATCATATTTATTGTAATACGGTTATTCATTTAAGTAAGAGAATAAATTGTTGTTCTGTTTACATGAATAAAAGCTTATATGGTTACACACCCAATGAAAATAGTTTGTTGGATCTCAATCGTAGTGATACACATAATCATAATATTGAAACCAAAAGATGCAAAGTTAATAATGATAGTGCAACTTATTTGTGGCATTGCCGTTTAGGTCATATTGGTGTAAAGCGCATGAAGAAACTCCATGCTGATGGGCTTTTGGAATCACTTGATTATGAATCAGTTGATGCTTGCGAACCATGCCTCATGGGCAAGATGACTAAGACTCTGTTCTTCGGAACAATGGAGCGAGCAACAGATTTGTTGGAAATTATACATACTGATGTATGTGGTCCGATGAATATTGAGGCTCGCGACAGGTATCATTATTTTCTGATCTTCACAGATGATTTGAGCAGATATGAGTATATTTACTTGATGAAACATAAGTTTGAAACATTTGAAAAGTTCAAAGAATTTCAGAGTGAAGTGAAAAATCATCATAACAAGAAAATAAAGTTTCTACGATCTGATCGTAGAGAAGAGCATTTGAGTTACAAGTTTGGCCTTCAGTTAAAAACAATGTGAAATAGTTTCACTACCCACGCCGCCTGGAACACCACAATGTAATGGTGTGTCCGAACGTCATAACCATACTTTATTAGATATGGTGCGATCTATGATGTCTCTTACCGATCTACCGCTATGTTTTGGGGTTATGCATTAGAGACAACTGCATTCACGTTAAATAGGGCACCATCTAAATCCGTTGAGACGACACCGTATAAACTATGGTTTGGCAAGAAACCTAAGCTGTCATTTCTTAAAGTTTGGGACTGCGATGCTTATGTGAAAATGTTTCAACATGATAAGCTCGAAGCCAAATCGGAGAAGTAAATCTTCATAGGTTACCCAAAAGAAAATGTTGGGTACACCTTCTATCACAGATCCGAAGGCAAGTTATTCATTACTGAGAATGGATCCTTTCTAGAGAAGGAGTTTCTCTCGAAACAAGTGAGTGGGAGGAAAGTAGAAAACTTGATAAGGTAATTGTACCTTCTCCCTTATAGGAAAATAGTTCATGACAGAAATATGTTCTTGTGACTACTACACCAATTAGTGAGGAAGCTAATGATGATGATCATGTAACTTCAGATCAAGTTACTACCGAATCTCGTAGGTAAAGCAGAGTGAGATCCGCACCAGAGTGGTACAGTAATCCTATTCTGGAAGTCATGTTACTAGAACATGACGAACTTGCGAACTATGAGGAAGCGATGATGAGCCCAGATTCCGCAAAATGGCTTGAGACCATGAAATCTGAGATAGGATCCATGTATGAGAATAAAGTATGGACTTTGGTTGACTTGCCCAATGATCGGCAAGCAATTGAGAATAAATGGATCTTCAAGAAGAAGACTGACGCTGACGGTAATATTACTGTCTACAAAGCTCGACTTGTCGCAAAAGGTTTTCGGCAAGTTCAATGGATTGACTACGATGAGACCTTCTCACCCGTAGCGATGCTTAAGTCTGTCCGAATCATGTTAGCAATTGCCGCATTTTATGATTATAAAATTTGGCAGATGGATGTCAAAACTGCATTCCTGAATGGATTTCTGGAAGAAGAGTTGTATATGATGCAACCAGAAGGTTTTGTCGATCCAAAGGGAGCTAACAATGTGTGCAAGCTCCAGCGATCCATTTATGGACTGGTGCAAGCCTCTCGGAGTTGGAATAAACGCTTTAGTGTGATCAAAGCATTTGGTTTTATACAGACTTTTGGAGAAGCCTGTATTTACAAGAAAGTGAGTGGGAGCTCTGTAGCATTTCTAATATTATATGTGGATGACATATTACTAATTGGAAATGATATAGAATTTCTGGATAGCATAAAGGGATACTTGAATAAGAGTTCTTCAATGAAAGACGTCGGTGAAGCTGCTTACATATTAGGCATTAAGATCTATAGAGATAGATCAAGACGCTTAATTGGACTTTCACAAAGCACATACCTTGACAAAGTTTTGAAGAAGTTCAAAATGGATCAAGCAAAGAAAGGGTTCTTGCCTGTGTTACAAGGTATGAAGTTGAGTAAGACTCAATGCCCGACAACTGCAGAAGATAGAGAGAAAATGAAAGATGTTCCCTATGCTTCAGCCATAGGCTCTATCATGTATGCAATGCTGTGTACCAGACCTGATGTGTGCCTTGCTATAAGTCTAGCAGGGAGGTACCAAAGTAATCCAGGAGTGGATCACTGGACAACGGTCAAGAACATCCTGAAATACCTGAAAAGGACTAAGGATATGTTTCTCGTTTATGGAGGTGACAAAGAGCTCATCGTAAATGGTTACGTTGATGCGAGCTTTGACACTGATCCGGACGATTCTAAATCGCAAACCGGATACATGTTTACGTTAAACGGTGGAGCCGTCAGTTGGTGCAGTTCTAAACAAAGCGTCGTGGCGGGATCTACGTGTGAAGCGGAATACATAGCTGCTTCGGAAGCAGCAAATGAAGGAGTCTGGATGAAGGAGTTCATATCTGATCTAGGTGTCATACCTAGTGCATCGGGTCCAATGAAAATCTTTTGTGACAATACTGGTGCAATTGCCTTGGCAAAGGAATCCAGATTTCACAAGAGAACCAAGCACATCAAGAGACGCTTCAATTCCATCCGGGATCTAGTCCAGGTGGGAGACATAGAGATTTGCAAGATACATATGGATCTGAATGTAGCAGACCCGTTGACTAAGCCTCTTCCACGAGCAAAACATGATCAGCACCAAGGCTCCATGGGTGTTAGAATCATTACTGTGTAATCTAGATTGTTGACTCTAGTGCAAGTGGGAGACTGAAGGAAATATGCCCTAGAGGCAATAATAAAGTTATTGTTTATTTCCTTATATCATGATAAATGTTTATTATTCATGCTTGAATTGTATTAACCGGAAACATAATACATGTGTGAATACATAGACAAACAGAGTGTCACTAGTATGCCTCTACTTGACTAGCTCGTTAATCAAAGATGGTTATGTTTCCTAACCATGGACAAAGAGTTGTTATTTGATTAACGGGATCACATCATTAGGTGAATGATCTGATTGACATGACCCATTCCATTAGCTTAGCACCTGATCGTTTAGTATGTTGCTATTGCTTTCTTCATGACTTATACATGTTCCTATGACTATGAGATTATGCAACTCCCGTTTGCCGGAGGAACACTTTGTGTGCTACCAAACGTCACAACGTAACTGGGTGATTATAAAGGTGCTCTACAGGTGTCTCCAAAGGTACATGTTGGGTTGGCGTATTTCGAGATTAGGATTTGTCACTCCGATTGTCGGAGAGGTATCTCTGGGCCCTCTCGGTAATGCACATCACATAAGCCTTGCAAGCATTGCAACTAATGAGTTAGTTGTGAGATGATGTATTACGGAACAAGTAAAGAGACTTGCCGGTAACGAGATTGAACTAGGTATTGAGATACCGACGATCGAATCTCGGGCAAGTAACATACCGATGACAAAGGGAACAACGTATGTTGTTATGCGGTCTGACCGATAAAAGATCTTCGTAGAATATGTAGGAGCCAATATGAGCATCCAGGTTCCGCTATTGTTTATTGACCGGAGACGTGTCTCGGTCATGTCTACATTGTTCTCGAACCCGTAGGGTCCGCACGCTTAAGGTATCGATGACAGTTATATTATGAGTTTATGCATTTTGATGTACCAAAGTTTGTTTGGAGTCCCGGATGTGATCACGGACATGATGAGGAGTCTCGAAATGGTCGAGACATAAAGATTGATATATTGGAAGCCTATATTTGGATATCGGAAGTGTTCCGGGTGAAATCGGGATTTTACCGAAGTACTGGGAGGTTACCGGAACCCCCCGGGAGGTATATGGGCCTTAGTGGGCTTTAGTGGAAGAGAGGAGAGGTGGCCAGGGCTGGGCCGAGCGCCCCTTCCCCACCCCCTAGTCCGAATAGGACGAGGAGAGGGGGGGCGCCCCCCTTCCTTCTCTCTCTCCTCTTTCCCCCTCCCGAATCCTATTCCAACTAGGAAGGGGGGGATCCTACTCCCGGTGGGAGTAGGACTCCTCCTGGCGCGCCCTCCTCCTGGCCGGCCGCACCCCCCCCCCCCTTGATCCTTTATATATGGGGGCAGGGGGCACCCCTAGAGACACAAGTTGATCCACGTGATCATATTCTTAACCGTGTGCGGTACCCCCTTCCACCATAGTCCTCGATAATATTGTAGCGGTGCTTAGGCGAAGCCCTGCGACGGTTGTACATCAAGATCGTCACCACGCCGTCGTGCTGACGGAACTCTTCCCCGAACTTTGCTGGATTGGAGTCCGGGGATCGTCATCGAGCTGAACGTGTGCTAAAACTCGGAGGTGCCGTAGTTTCGGTGCTTGATCGGTCGGGCCGTGAAGACGTACGACTACATCAACCATGTTGTGATAACGCTTCCACTGTCGGTCTACAAGGGTACGTAGATCACACTCTCCCCTCTCGTTGCTATGCATCACCATGATCTTGCGTGTGCGTAGGAAAATTTTGAAATTACTACGTTCCCCAACAGGAGGGGCCGTCGAAGGGCAAGGAGCATCGCTGCCCCGAAATGTATTATGACAGTGTCCTGAAGGGTTCCCGCCTTGTGGCGGAGGAATGTGCCAGAGATGTAATTTTTGAATGAACATGCTTATGTGATCCTGTAATGTGAAACACGTTTATTTGCGCTATGCAACGCTTTGTTGAATTTAAAATATTACCTTATGTGCGACCGTTTATAAAATCTGAGAGTTGGCCAGTCGTCGGCTTCTGCCCCCATGTACCTAGTACTGGGGTGTTCGGGATAAACCTGAGCACTCTTTATCCCAATTTTGGGTCCTTCGAGGGAGGTGGTCAGCACAACGAACCAGGCAATCGGACTATAAGGCTTTATCACTCTCACTTAGCCATAGAAGTATACAATTTTAAATTTTGGCGAAGCCCCTAGTATTTAGAAGGCCGAATTTGGGGTGCTATATACGCCTAAGTCGGGCAAGGCCGACTCCTCGCCTGAAGAGGAAAAAGTCTTTAAGGACTTGAGACCTCTCGAACAGCGACCAGCTCTCGCCTTATCATGACGGTCAGTGTTCGGCTTTCTCTACTGAGGTGCTCGTCCGGAAGAACCGGGACACAATCACAGTAGTTCTCCCAGTGCTACCTTAGCCGATATAGCGGAACGTAAGGTACCAAAACATGAGAGCCAGGCAAACCCAACTATTGACCCAAGACATGATTCGGAGCTGATGCATATAATGCTATAAGTTCGGGGTGCCGCACTGTCGAAAGTGTTCGGACTTCTCACGCTGTATTATGGGGTAACCGAAAAGCCCCTGGCGTACTGGCCGTACCGAAATGTATGGGTGCAAGTTGTCAAAATGAACATATAAGAATAGATGGATAATGCAATAATAGACTAATGCAATGCATTGTTATTTAAATAATACGTCGAAGCGTATTGATGCAAGTAGTGCAATAAGCAAGAAATTAGACTATTTGACATGTCCTATCCAAGGGCAAGCTGCGTATGTGAAGTAAAAAGCGGGTACATCGATTGTTATTAGAGACCACCTGGGGGTTCCCTTGTACGTCTTAGCTTCTTGCCTCCTTGGTTGTTCCTTCCCGTAATGTGTCCGGCAATCGTACTGTTGAAAAGGGTTTCCAGAGAGTATGGTCCTGAAAGAGAAAAAATGATAAAGGTATACAGCCCCTAGGGCGGTTAAGCCGCATTGCAGGGCGTGCCCTGGTCGTGCCCCCGCCTATGCCCATGGTATTTTCAGTGCGTAGTGATGTATGCGCGGCACGGAGTTCGCCGCTTGACTGGGACTTGGACGGGGGCCGAATTGCTAGGCGAGCTCTGAACGTGCCAGGCGATCATGTTGCAGTTTACTCTGAACTCGCTTGACAGTGTTCGGGGGCTGTATTGCCGAATTGGTGGTTTGCCTCAAAAGGCTGCTTTGTGCTTCTGCTACAAGGGCCGCAGTGTGCTCTTTCATGCGGAGCGAGCGTTCTGTGTTTCCATTGACTGTTATGACCCCCCTAGGTCGTGGCATCTTGAGCTTGAGTTATGCGTAATGCGGTACCGCATTGAATTTTGCAAATGTGGTTCGCCCCAGCAGTGCGTGATAGCCACTGCGGAATGGGACGATATCGAAGATTAACTCCTCGCTTCGGAAGTTGTCCGAAGATCCGAAGACCACTTCCAGTGTGATTGAGCCCGCGCAATGGGCCTCTACACCTGGGGTGACGCCCTTAAAGGTGGTTTTGGTGGGTTTGATCCTCGAGGGATCTATACCCATTTTGCGCACTGTATCCTGATTGGGCAGGTTCATGCTACTGCCGCCGTCCATAAGGACTCGAGTGAGGTGAAGTCTGTCAATGATGGGGTCTAGGACCAGTGCGGTGGATCCGCCATGACGGATACTAGTGGGGTGGTCCCTGCGATTGAATGTGATCGGACAAGCGGACCATGGGTTGAACTTTGGGGCGACGGGCTCCATCGTGTAGACGTCCCTTAGTGCATGCTTCCGTTCCCTCTTGGGAATGTGGGTTGCGTATATCATGTTCACCGTCTTCACTTGTGGCGGGAACCTCTTCTGTCCTCCCATGTTTGACAGCCGGGGCTCTTCCTCGTCATCACTATGCAGGCCCTTGTCCTTGTTTTCGGCATTTAACTTGCCAGCCTGCTTGAACACCCAGCATTCTCTGTTGGTGTGATTGGCTGGCTTATCAGGGGTGCCATGTATTTGACACGAAAGATCTAGTATGCGATCCAAACTGGATGGGCCTGGAGTACTTATTTTGGATGCCTTTTTCCGCTGACCGGATTTAGAGCCTCTGAATCAGGCATTAACTGTCGTATCATCGGCGTTATCCCCGTTGTTGCGGCGCTTTTGTCTATTACGGCATGGTCTGCCATTGGCATCTTTGGTATCCAAAGTGCCCGACTTCCTTGATGTGTTGTTGCTGCGAGCCAGCCAGCTATCCTCGCCCGCGCAAAAGCGGGTCATGAGTGTCGTGAGGACTGCCATAGACTTTGGCTTCTCCTGGCCGAGGTGCTGGGCGAGCCACTCATCACGGATGTTATGCTTGAATGCCGCTAAGGCCTCTGCGTCCAGACAGTCGACAATTTGGTTTTTCTTAGTTAGGAACCGTGTCCAGAATTGCCTGGCCGATTCCCCAGGCTACTGAGTTATATGGCTCAAGTCCTCAGCATCCAGTCGTCGCACATAAGTTCCTTGGAAGTTGTCAAGGAATGTGTCTTTCAAATCCTCCCAACTGACGACGGAGTCTGCTGGCAAGCTATTCAGCCAATGCCGAGCTGTTCCATTGAGTTTTAGTGGGAGGTACTTGATGGCATGCAGATCATCACCGCGAGCCATGTGGATATGGAGGAGAAAATCCTCAATCCATACAGCAGGATCTGTTGTACCATCATACGATTCGATATTTACGGGTTTAAAACCCTCCGGGAATTCGTGATCCATAACTTCATCAATGAAGCATAGGGGGTGTGCGGCGCCTCTGTGCCGGGCTATATTACGACGCAGTTCAAATGAGTCTTGTCTGCTGTGTTCGGCCCGGCCGGATTTACTTTTAGTGTATCCGGCATGACGGTCATCGTCGCGCATTGGAACGCGCCCCCTTGACCCGTATATCGACCTTGCATGTTTTGCCCTGCTTTCTAATACGTCTCGCAGGTCCCGTGTGTTGCCCCGGGCCTTGGTATTTTTGTTTGAGTGGCGGCGGGGTGCAGGCTAAACCTCAGGCTGAAACACCTCTCTGGCTCGGCCACGAGGTGGCCGGTCAGCCGCATCGTACACTGGTGATGTAGCTTTCAATGCTTCCTCCTCGAGTTGAGGTAGCAACCTGCGCTTTGGGAAACTCTTGGAGGGGCGCTTGAGTTCGTATTCCTCGGCCGCAAGGACTTCGGTCCATCTGACTGCTAGAAGATCTTGATGAGCTTGAAGCTGTTGTTGCTTTTCCTTCAAGCTATTTCCTGTGGCCATAAGCCTGCGCTTGAAGCGCTCCTGCTCGACGGGATCCTCAGGCACGATAAATTCTTCGCCGCCGAGGCTCACCTTGTCCTCCTCCGATTCTCCATCTGTTGCCCGCTCTGGAGGACTAGCTTGTTCGCTCTCCCGCTCTAAATCGAGCTGGAGGGGATTGTTGTCATCTTCGGCACTATCCGGAGTGTTATTATCTCTTGTGTCGGTATCACTACTTTTGCTATGGCGGGACTTAGAGTGGCGCCGCTGACGTTGGCGCTTGGGTTGCTTCTTGGAAGGGTCATCCCCCGCTGTCTCGTCGCCATTGTTTTCTTTGGGGGTGTCCACCATGTATATATCATATGATGAGGTGGCGGTCTAGCGCCCTATGGGCGGTGGTTCCTGTTCGTCTCCTGCATCGTCGTCCATACCGTCGATGTCTTTGGAGTCGAAGTTGAGCATGTTGGTTAAATCATTGACAGTGGCTACTAAGTGGGTGGTGGGTGGGGAGCGAATTTCTTCGTCGTCCGCATCGCATCCTAGACGGACATAGTTCGGCCAAGGTTCTCCTGACAAAGAGAGGGACCTTAATGAATTTAGCACGTCGCCAAAAGGCGAGTGGTGAAAGATATCCATAGAGGTAAACTCCATGATCGGTGCCCAATCGGATTCGATGGGCACGGATGCAGGCGGTTCGGAGCCCGTGGCCGAGGACGAATCTAGTGGTTTGGCAACATGGCTCTCGCAAGGGGTGAAGTCTGGCTCTATCACCACTGAGAGTGTGGCCTCCATGGTGGGGTCTAGCCACCCATCCTCGGATGGCGCAATTTGCTCCAGATTATGGGCCGGAGTAGTTGCAGATGCGATCTCCCAAACATTGTCGACGGCAGAGCTAAATCATCATCGTCATGATCGTGCGGCGCACCTGACATGGGCTCGAATCCGTCGAAGATCAAGTCTCCGCGGATATCGGCAATTTAGTTTAAGTTTCCAAACCTGGCCTGATGGCCAGGGGCGTAGCTCTCGATTTGCTCCAGATGGCCAAGCGAGTTGGCCCGCAATGCGAAGCCGCCGAATACGAAGATCTGTCCGGGGAGGAAAATCTCACCCTAGACCGCATCGTTACCGATGATCGAAGGAGCCATCCAGCCTTATGGTGACGGCATAGAGGAACTCTCAATGAAAGCACCAATGTCGGTGTCAAAACCGGCGGGTCTCGGGTAGGGGGTCCCGAACTGTGCGTCTAAGGCGGATGGTAACAGGAGGCAGGGGACATGATGTTTACACAGGTCCGGGCCCTCTTGATGGAGTTAATACCCTATGTCCTGCTTGATTGATCTTGATGATATGAGTATTACAAGAGTTGATCTACCACGAGATCGTAGAGGCTAAACCCTAGAAGCTAGCCTATGGTATGATTGTTGTTGTCCTACGGACTAAACCCTCCGGTTTATATAGACACCGGAGGGGGCTAGGGTTACACAAAGTCGGTTACAACGGAGGAGATCTACATATCCGTACTACCAAGTTTGCCTTCCACGCCAAGGAGAGTCCCATCCGGACACGGGACCAAGTCTTCAATCTTGTATCTTCATAGTCCAACAGTCCGGCCAAAGGATATAGTCAGACTGTCCGGAGACCCCTAATCCAGGACTCCCTCACCCACCCTCGTGGGCCCCTCGCAGCTCCACCGACCTACTTCTTTCGCCTATATATACTCATATACCCTGGAAACATCCAGGAGCACCACGAAACCCTATTTCCACCGCCGCAACCTTCTGTACCCATGAGATCCCATCTTGGGGCCTTTTTCGGCGCTCCGCCGGAGGGGGAATAAATCATAGAGGGCTTCTAAATCAACACCATAGCATGTCCGATGATGTGTGAGTAGTTTACCACAGACCTTCGGGTCCATATTTATTAGCTAGATGGCTTCTCCTCTCTCTTTGGATCTCAATACAAAGTTCTCGATTCTCTTGGAGATCTATTCGATGTAATTCTTTTTGCGGTGTGTTTGTTGAGATCTGATGAATTGTGGGTTTATGATCAAGATTATCTATGAATGTTATTTGATTCTTCTCTGAATTCTTATATGAATGATTTAAATATCTTTGCAAGGCTCTTCAAATTACCAGTTTGGTTTGGCCTACTGGATTGATCTTTCTTGCAAAGGGAGAAGTGCTTAGCTTTGGGTTCAATCTTGCGATGCTCGATCCCGATGACAGAAGGGGAAACAACACGTATTGTATTGTTTCCATCGAAGATAAGTATATGGGGTTTATATCATATTGCTTGAGTTTATCCCTCTACATCATGTCATCTTGCCTAATGCGTTACTCTATTCTTATGAACTTAATACTCTAGATGCATGCTGGATAGCGGTCGATGTGTGGAGTAATAGTAGTAGATGCAGAATCATTTCGGTCTACTTGTCATGGACGTGATGCCTATATACATGATCATGCCTAGATATTCTCATAACTATGCACATTTCTATCAATTGCTCGACGGTAATTTGTTCACCCACCGTAGATTATGCTATCTTGAGAGAAGCCACTAGTGAAACCTATGGCCCCCGGGTCTATTCTCCATTATATTATTTTCCCGTCAACTAGCCATTTCTATCACCGTTTATTTTGCAATCTTTATTTTCCAATCTATATCTCAAAAATACCAAAATTATTTATCTTATTATCTCTATCAGATCTCACTCTCGTAAGTGACCGTGAAGGGATTGACAACCCCTTTATCACGTTGGTTGTGTGGTTCTTGTTTGTCTGTGCAGGTACTAGGCGACTTGCGTGTAGTATCCTACTGGATTGATACCTTGGTTTTCAAAAACTAAGGGAAACACTTACGCTACTTTGCTGCATCACCCTTTCCTCTTCAAGGGAAAACCAACACATGCTCAAGAGGTAGCAAGAAGGATTTCTGGCACCGTTGCCGGGGAGGCTTACACCAAGTCAAGTCAAGATTTGATCTCCCAGCAACTAGCCATTTCTGGTGCCATTGCCGGGGAGATCTACGCACAAGTCAAGACATACCAAGTACCCATCACAAACTCTTATCCCTCGCATTATATTATTTTCCATTTGCCTCTCGTTTTCCTCTCCCCCACTTCACCCTTGCCATTTTATTCGCCTCTTTCCCGTTCGCCCTTTTTCCACCAGTCTCTTTTCGCTTGCTTCTTGTGTGCTTGTGTGTTGGATTGTTTGTCACGATGGCTCAGGATAATACTAAATTGTGTGACTTTTCCAATACCAACAATAATGATTTTATTAGCACTCCGATTGCTCCTCTTACCGATGCTGAATCTTGTGAAATTAATACTGCTTTGCCGAATCTTGTCATGAAAGATCAATTTGCTGGCCTTCCTAGTGAAGATGCCGCTACCCATATAAATAGATTTGTTGATTTATGTGATATGCAAAAGAAGAAAGATGTGGGTAATGATATTGTTAAATTGAATCTATTTCTGTTTTCGCTTAGAGATTGTGCTAAAACTTGGTTTTCCTCTTTGACTAAAAATAGTATTGATTCATGGAATAAGTGCAAAGATGCTTTTATCTCTAAGTATTTTCCTCCCGCTAAGATCATTTCTCTTAGAAACAATATTATGAATTTTAAGCAACTTGATCATGAGCATGTTGCACAAGCTTGGGAGACTCAAGCATCTAAGCTTGGGGATGCCCCAGAAGGCATCCCCTCTTTCTTCAACAAGTATCAGTATGTTTTGGATTCGTTTCGTTCATGTGATATGAGCAAATCTTGGAGCGTCTTTTGCATTTAGTTTTCACGTTTATGCGCCATGCTGGTATGAGATAGTCCTTGGATGATTTATAGAATGCTCTTTGCACTTCACTTATATCTTTTGAGTACGGCTTTATAGAATTCTTCATGTGCTTCGCTTATATCATTTAAAGTTTGGATTGCCTGTTTCTCTTCACATAGAAAACCGCCATTTGTAGAATGCTCTTTTGCTTCACTTATATTTGTTAGAGCGTGGCATATCTTTTGTGGAAAGAATTAAACTCTCTTGTTTCACTTATATCTATTTAGAGAGATGACAGGAATTGGTCATTCACATGGTTAGTCACAAAATCCTACATAAAACTGGTACATCACTGAATATGATATGTTTGATTCCTTGCAATAGTTTTGCGATATAAAGATGGTGATATTAGGGTCATGCTAGTGGGTAGTTGTGGATTGTAGAAATACTTGTGTTGAGGTTTGTGATTACCGTAGCATGCACGTATGGTGAACCGTTATGTGATGAAGTCGGAGCATGATTTATTTATTGATTGTCTTCCTTATGAGTGGCAGTCGGGGATGAGCGATGGTCTTTTCCTACCAATCTATCCCCCTAGAAGCATGCGCGTAGTACTTTGTTTCAATAGCTAATAGAATTTTGCAATAAGTATGTGAGTTCTTTATGACTAATGTTGAGTCCATGGATTATACACACTCTCACCCTTCCACCATTCCTAGCCTCTCTAGTACCGCGCAACTTTCGCCGGTACCATAAACCCACCATATACCTTCCTCAAAACAGCCACCATATCTACCTATCATGGCATTTCCACAGCCATTCCGAGATATATTGCCATGCAAATTCCATCATCATCATATACATGACTTGAGCATTCATTGTCATATTGCTTTGCATGATCGTAAGATAGCTAGCATGATGTTTTCATTGCTTGTCCGTTTTTTGATGTCATTGCTACGCTAGATCATTGCGCATCCCGGTACACCGCCGGAGGCATTCATATAGAGTCATATCTTTGTTCTAGTACCGAGTTGTAATATTGAGTTGTAAGTAAATAAAAGTGTGATGATCATCATTATTAGAGCATTGCCCCAGTGAGGAAAGGATGATGGAGACTATGATTCCCCAACAAGTCGGGATGAGACTTCGGACTTTAAAAATAAATAAAAGAGGCCAAAGAAGCCCACAAAAAAATAAAAGAGGCCAAAGAAGCCCACCAAAAAAGAAAAAAAAAGAAAAAAATAAAATAAAACAAAAAATGAGAGAAAAAGAGAGAAGGGGCAATGTTATTATCCTTTTACCACACGTGTGCTTCAGAGTAGCACCATGTTCTTCATATAGAGAGACTCTTGTGTTATCACTTTCATATACTAGTGGGAATTTTCATTATAGAACTTGGCTTGTATATTCCGATGATGGGCTTCCTCAAACGCCCAAGGTCTTCATGAGCAAGCAAGTTGGATGCACACCCACTTAGTTTTTAGTCTGAGCTTTCATACACTTATAGCTCTTAGTGCATCCGTTGCATGGCAATCCCTACTCACTCACATTGATATCTATTGATGGGCATCTCCATAGCCTGTTAATACGCCTAGTTGATGTGAGACTATCTTCTCCTTTTTTGTCTTCTTCACAACCACCATTCTATTCCACCTATAGTGCTATGTCCATGGCTCACGCTCATGTATTGCGTGAAAGTTGGAAAGGTTTGAGAACGTCAAAAGTATGAAACAATTGCTTGGCTTGTCATCGGGGTTGTGCATGATGTGAATATTTTGTGTGGTGAAGATGGAGCATAGCCAGACTATATGATTTTTTAGGGATAACTTTCTTTGGCCATGATATTTTGAAAAGACATGATTGCTTTATTAGTAGACTTGAAGTATTATTCTTTTTATGTCAAATGATACACTATTGCATTGAATCACTCGTGTCTTAATATTCATGCCATGATTAGTTTATGTGATCAAGATTATGGTAGGTAGCATTCCACATCAAAAATTATCTTTTTTATCATTTACCTACTCGACGACGAGCAGGAATTAAGCTTGGGGATGCTGATACGTCTCCGTCGTATCTATAATTTTTTATTGTTCCATGCCAATATTCTACAACTTTCATATACTTTTGGCAACTTTTCATATTATTTTTTGGGACTAACATATTGATCCAGTGACCAGTGAAAGTTCCTATTTGTTGCATGTTTTTTGTTTCGCGGAATATCCATATAAAACTGAGTCCAAACGGGATAAAAACTGATGGAGATTTTTTTGGAATATATGTGATTTTTGGGAAGAAAAATCAACCCGAGACGATGCTCGAGGGGCCCACGAGGCAGGGGGGTGCGCCCCTGACCCTCGTGGCCACCCCGTAAGGCGGTTGATGCCCTTCTTTTGCCGCAAGAGAGCTAATATCCGGATAGAGATCGTGTTAAAATTTCAGCCCAATCGGAGTTACGGATCTCCGGGAATATAAGAAACGGTGAAAGGGCAGAATCTGAGAACGCATAAGCAGAGAGAGACAAAGAGACATATCCAATCTCGGAGGGGCTCTCGCCCCTCCCATTCCATGGAGGCCATGGACCAGAGGGGAAACCCTTCTCCCGTATAGGGAGGAGGTCAAGGAAGAATAAGAAGGAGGGGGCTCTCTCCCCCTCGCTTCCGGTGGCACCGGAGTGCCACTGGGGGCCATCATCATCACCGCAATCTTCACCAACATCTTCACCGCCATCATCACCAAGTCTTCCCCCCTCTATGAAGCGGTGTAACCCCTCTCTTACCCGCTGTAATCTCTACTTAAACATGGTGTTCAACGCTATATATTATTTCCCAATGATGTATGGCTATCCTATGATGTTTGAGTAGATCCGTTTTGTCCTATGGGTTATTTGATGATCAAGATTGGTTTGAGTTGCATGTTTTATTATTGGTGCTGTCCTATGGTGCTCTCCGTGTCGCGCAAGCGTGAGGGATTCCCACTGTAGGGTGTTGCAATACGTTCATCATTCTCTTATAGTGGGTTGCGTGAGTGACTGAAACACAAACCCGAGTAAGGGGGTTGTTGCGTATGGGATAAAGAGGACTTGATGCTTTAATGTTATGGTTGGGTTTTACCTTAATGATCTTTAGTAGTTGTGGATTCTTGCTAGAGTTCCAATCATAAGTGCATATGATCCAAGTAGAGAAAGTATGTTAGCTTATGCCACTCCCTCATATAAAATTGCAATAATGATCACCGGTCTAGTTATCGTTGCCTAGGGACAAATAACTTTCTCGTAACAAAAAGCTCTTTACTAAAACTAACTGATACGTCTCCAACGTATCTATAATTTTTGATTGTTCCATGCTATTATATTATCAACCTTGGATGTTTTATATGCATTTATATGCTATTTTATATGATTTTTGGGATTAACCTATTAACCTAGAGCCCAGTGCCAGTTTCTGTTTTTTCCTTGTTTTAGAGTATCACAGAAAAGGAAAATCAAACGGAGTCCAATTGACCCGAAACTTCACGGAACTTATTTTTGGACCAGAAGAAGCCCACGGAGTATCGGAGTTGGACCAGGAGAGTCCCGGGCTGCCCACTAGGGTGGGGGGCGCACCCACCCCCTAGGCGCGCCCCCTGCCTCGTGGACAGCCAGGAGGTCCAGCGATGTACTTCTACCTCCCATATATACACATATACACTAAAAACTTCGGGGAGCAGAATAGATCAGGAGTTCTGCCTCCAAAAACCTTCGTAGCCACCTAAAACCAATCTAGACCTATTCCGGCACCCTGCCGGAGGGGGGAATCCCTCTCCGGTGGCCATCTTCATCATCCCGGTGCTCTCCATGACGAGGAGGGAGTAGTTCTCCCTCGGGGATGAGGATATGTACCAGTAGCTATGTGTTTGATCTCTCTCTCTCTCTCTCATGTTCTTGAGGTAGTATGATCTTGATATATCGCGAGCTTTGCTATTATAGTTGGATCTTATGATGTTTCTCCCCCTCTACTCTGTTGTGATGAATTGAGTTTTCCCTTTGAAGTTATCTTATCGGATTGAGTCTTTAAGGATTTGAGAACACTTGATGTATGTTTTGTCGTGCTTATCTGTGGTGACAATGGGACATCACGTGATGTACTTGATGTATGTTTTGGTGATCAACTTGCGGGTTCCGCCCATGAACCTATGCATAGGGGTTGACACGCGTTTTCGTCTTGAATCTCCGGTAGAAAATTTGGGGCACTCTTTGAAGTACTTTTGTGTTGTTTGAATAGATGAATCTGAGATTGTGTGATGCATATCGTATACTTGAGGTGACATTGGAGTATCTAGGTGACATTAGGGTTTTGGTTGATTTGTTTCTTAAGGTGTTATTATAGTACGAACTCTATGATAGATTCAATTGAAAGAATAGCTTCATGTTATTTTACTACGGACTCTTGAATAGATCGATCAGAAAGGATAACTTTGAGGTGGTTTCGTACCCTACCATAATCTCTTCGTTTGTTCTCCGCTATTAGTGACTTTGGTTTGTTGCATGTTGAGGGCTAGTTATATGATCCAATTATGTTATTATTGTTGAGAGAACTTGCACTAGTGAAAGTATGAACCCTAGGCCTTGTTTCCTAGCATTGCAATACCGTTTGTGCTCACTTTTATCATTAGTTACCTTGCTGTTTTTATATTTTCAGATTACAAAAACCTTTATCTACCATCCATATTGCACTTGTATCACCATCTCTTCGCCGAACTAGTGCACCTATACAATTTACCATCGTATTGGGTGTGTTGGGGACACAAGAGACTCTTTGTTATTTGATTGCAGGGTTGCTTGAGAGAGACCATCTTCATCCTATGCCTCCCACGGATTGATAAACCTTAGGTCATCCACTTGAGGGAAATTTGCTACTGTCCTACAAACCTCTGCACTTGGAGGCCCAACAACGTCTACTAGAAGAAGGTTGTGTAGTAGACATCAAGCTCTTTTCTGGCGCCGTTTCCGGGGAGGTTAGTGCTTGAAGGTATATCTTTAGATCTTGTAATGGAATCTTTTTGTTTCTTGTTTTATCACTAGTTTAGTCTATAAAAGAAAATTATAAAAGATGGAACTAAGGGTACCTCATATGCTTCATCTTTTTTATATCTATCATGAAAATAAGGATTCCTATAATTGTGCTCAAGTGCTAGAGGAAGAATGTATTAGAATGTTTGGCACTAAATATTTGAATGATGAGCATGATTGCAATGTTGTTAGTATGAACTCCTTGAATATCCATAGTACTAATGATGATTGCACTAGTTATGATGAAAATGTCTCCTATAAACATGTCAATTTTTGTGGAGTGCATTGGGTTTGCAAGTACACACTAAATAGGGAAGATAGATATTGCAAGAGGCATAAGCACTTAGAAACTAAATTGTTGCAAGAAAGGCTAGATGTTTGTGCTGAAAGATTCAATATTTATCGCCATCCTTGTGGACTTTGCAATGAACATGGTCATTTGAAGCTCCAATGCTATTTGTTTCATGATCAAGTCATGTCCAAAAATTGTGATAACTTGATTACCCTTGAGCATCATAAATAGCTTAGTCTTCTTTTGGGTTATGAACAAATGAAACGTATAACTGAGGTTATTCCCAAATTTAATCTCGATAAATTTCTTGATTTTGATCTAGAGGAAATTTATATGTATTGTGCGGTGAATTGCATTGAAAACCCTTATATTGCCAATTACATAAAGGAAAGAAAACAAATAGAGGATGAAGAGAATACTAATGAAAGGGAAGAGACTTCCCAATATCCTCCTATTATTTCTTATGATGAATCGGGTAACGAGGAGGAGCCTTCTATTCAACCAATCGCATTAATAAGGAGCTCCAAAAAGAGGGTTGAACCCACACATGAGGTAAAGAAGAAAAAGAAAAGACGGAGAAGCAAAGGTAAAAAGGTATCTCTCCCAAATGATGTTGCTCCTATTACTCTTGGTGATGATGATAATTGCTATACTATTGGTGCTATCCATACTACTAATGATGAAAGTGATTATGCTTATGATATGAAAAGGCCCAAGCTTGGGGATGCTATGTTTGATGAACATGATGTTTTTGAGAATATATTTTCTGCAATTAATGTTAGTCCCAAGCTTGGGGAAGCTATGTTTAATGAATATGATATTTGTAGTTTCCCAAGTTGTGATATGCAAATTTATTATGATGATATCATGCCTCCTACTTATGATGATTATATTGATGAAAGTGAGTTTGGAAGAGTGTCATCTTTAGGAAGTAATGATCCCGCTATTTTGGAGGATGTTGAATCTTATTGTGATAATTATGAAAGTGGATTTGGAGAGGTCATGACTTTATTTAGTAATGATTCCACTATCTTGGAAGAGGTTTCAATCGATTATGATGAGAACAAAGTTGCTACTTATGATAACTATTGTGATGATACATATGCTATAAAAAGTACTGATGATTATATTTATAAAACTTTTCATGATTATGATTACTCTTTTTCTGAACATTACTCTTTTAATGTGGAAATAATTTATAGTATTCGAGTCTCGTATGATACTCCCACTATTCCGATTGAGAAGAATTTTGCTTACGTAGAGAGTAGTAAATTTTCTATGCTTGTAGATAATGAAAAGAATGATTTAGGTGCAGGTTATATTGTTGAATTCATTCATGATGCTACTGAAAATTATTATGAGGGAGGAACATATGCTTGTAGGAATTGCAATAATATCTAGTTTCCTCTCGGTGTGCTTAAATTTTGAAGTTATGCTTGTTTTGCCTTCCTAAGCTAGTTGATTATTGTTCCCACAAGTTGTTTGCTCACAAAATCCCTATGCATAGGAATAGGGTTAGACTTAAATGTGCTAGTAATATTCTTCATGATGCTCTCTTTATGTTACTATTCTTATCTTTTATGTGAGCATCATTGAAATCATCATGCCTAGCTAGGGGTGTTAAACGATAGCGCTAGTTGGGAGGCAACCCAACTTTATTTTTTCTTCCTTGATTTTTGCTCATGTTTAGAAAAAAATAATTTATCTAGCCTCTGTTATCATTGAGTTTTTCTGTTTTAAATAGTGTTTGTGCCAAGTAGAACCGTCGGGAAGACTTGGGGAAAGTCTTGTTGATCTTGCTGTAAAAAACAGAAACTTTAGTGCTCACGAGAATTGCTGAAATTTTTTATTGGAGAGTGATATTTAGTTAATTATTTTTGCAGATGATTAAGAGATAAATTCCTAACGTCCAGAAATTTATTTTAGAATTTTTGGGGTTCCAGAAGTTTGCGTTAGCTACAGATTACTACAGACTGTTCTGTTTTTGACAGATTCTGTTTTTCGTGTGTTGTTTGCTTATTTTAATGAATCTATGGCTAGTAATAGATTTTATGAACCATAGAAAAGTTGGAATACAGTAGGTTTAACACCAATATAAATAAATAATGAGTTATTTACAGTCCCTTGAAGTGGTAGTTTGTTTTCTTTTGCTAACGGAGCTCACGAGTTTTCTGTTAAGTTTTGTGTTGTGAAGTTTTCAAGTTTTGGGTAAAGATTCGATGGACTATGGAATAAGGAGTGGCATGTGCCTAAGCTTGGTGATTCCTAAGGAACCCCAAGGTAATATTCAAGGACAACCACAAGCCTAAGCTTGGGGATGCCCCAGAAGGCATCCCCTCTTTCGTCTTCGTTCATCAGTAACTTTACTTGGAGCTATTATTTTATTCACCACATGATATGTGTTTTGCTTGGAGCGTCATTTTATTTTGTTTTGTTTTGTTTTGTTTGCTGTTTGAATAAAATACCAAGATCTAAAATTATTAAATGTTAGATAGTCTTCACATAGTTGCATAATTATTCGACTACTCATTAATCTTTACTTATATCTTTCGGAGTAGTTTGTCGTTGCTCTAGTGCTTCACTTATATCTTTTTAGAGCACGGTGGTGGTTGTATTTTGTAGAAATAGATGAACTATCATGCTTCACTTATATTATTTTGAGAGTCTTTAGAATAGCATGGTAGTTTGCTTTGGTTATGAAACTAGTCTTAATATGATGGGCATCCAAGAGGGATATAATAAAAACTTTCATATAAAGTGCATTGAATACTATGAGAAGTTTGATACTTGATAATTGTTTTGAGATATGGAGATGGTGATATTAGAGTCATGCTAGTTGAGTAGTTGTGAATTTGAGAAATACTTGTTTTGAAGTTTGTGATTCCCGTAGCATGCACGTATGGTGAGCCGTTATGTGATGAAGTCGGAGCATGATTTATTTATTGATTGTATTCCTTATGAGTGGCGGTCGGGGACGAGCGATGGTCTTTTCCTACCAATCTATCCCCCTAGGAGCATGTGTGTATTACTTTGTTTCGATAACTAATAGATTTTTGCAATAAGTATGTGAGTTCTTTATGACTAAGGTTGAGTCCATGGATTATACGCACTCTCACCCTTCCACCATTGCTAGCCTCTCTAATACCGCGCACCTTTCGCCGGTAACTTAAACCCACCATACACCTTCCTCAAAACAGACACCATACCTACCTATCATGGCATTTTCATAGCCATTCGGAGATATATTGCCATGCAACTTTCCACCGTTTTGTTATTATGACATGCTTCATCATTATCATATTGCTTTGCATGATCATGTAGTTGACATTGTATTTGTGGCAAAGCCACCGTTCATAATTCTTTCATACATGTCACTCATACATCATTGCACATCCCGGTACACCGCTGGAGGCATTCATATAGAGTCATATCTTGTTCTATGTATCGAGTTGTAATTCTTGAGTTGTAAGTAAATAAAAGTGTGATGATCATCATTATTAGAGCATTGTCCCAATGAGGAAAGGATGATGGAGACTATGATTCCCCCACAAGTCAGGATGAGACTCCGGACTAAAAAAAGGAGGCCATAAAAAAGAGAAAAGGCCCAAATAAAAAATGAGAGAAAAAGAGAGAAGGGACAATGCTACTATCCTTTTACCACACTTGTGCTTCAAAGTAGCACCATGATCTTCATGATAGAGAGTCTCCTATGTTATTACTTTCATATACTAGTGGGAAATTTTCATTATATAGAACTTGGCTTGTATATTCCAATGATGGGCTTCCTCAAAATGCCCTAGGTCTTCGTGAGCAAGGAGTTGGATGCACACCCACTAGTTTCTTTTGTTGAGCTTTCATACATTTATAGCTCTAGTGCATCCGTTGCATGGCAATCCCTACTCACTCACATTGATATCTATTGATGGGCATCTCCATAGCCCATTGATACGCCTAGTTGATGTGAGACTATCTTCTCCCTTTTTGTCTTCTCCACAACCACCATTCTATTCCACATATAGTGCTATATCCATGGCTCATGCTCATATATTGCATGAAGATTTAAAAAGTTTGAGAACATCAAAAGTATGAAACAATTTCTTGGCTTGTCATCGGGGTTGTGCATGATTTAAATACGTTGTGTGGTGAAGATGGAGCATAGCCAGACTATATGATTTTGTAGGGATAGCTTTCTTTGGCCATGTTATTTTGAGAAGACATGATTACTTTGTTAGTATGCTTGAAGTATTATTATTTTTATGTCAATATTAAACTTTTGTCTTGAATCTAATGGATCTTAATATTCTTGCCACAATAAAGAGAATTACATGGATAAATATGTTAGGTAGCATTCCACATCAAAAATTATGTTTTTATCATTTACCTACTCGAGGACGAGCATGAATTAAGCTTGGGGATGCTGATACGTCTCCAACGTATCTATAATTTTTTATTGTTCCATGATATTATATTATCAACCTTGGATGTTTTATATGCATTTATATGCTATTCTATATGATTTTTGGGACTAATCTATTAACCTAGAGCACAATGCCAGTTTCTGTTTTTTCCTTGTTTTAGAGTATCGCAGAAAAGGAAAATCAAACGGAGTCCAATTGACCTGAAACTTCACGGAACTTATTTTTGGACCAGAAGAAGCCCACGGAGTATCGGAGTTGGACCAGGAGAGTCCCGGGCTGCCCACGAGGGTGGGGGCGCGCGCCCACCACCCTTGGGCGCGCCCCCTGCCTCGTGGACAGCCCGGAGGTCCACCGACGTACTTCTTCCTCCCATATATACCCATATACCCTAAAAACTTTGGGGAGCGGAATAGATCGGGAGTTCCGCCGCCAGAAGCCTCCGTAGCCACCGGAAACCAATCTAGACCCATTCTGGCACCCTGCCGGAGGGGGGAATCCCTCTCCGGTGGCCATCTTCATCATCCCGGTGCTCTCCATGACGAGGAGGGAGTAGTTATCCCTCGGGGCTGAGGGTATGTACCAGTAGCTATGTGTTTGATCTCTCTCTCTCTCGTGTTCTTGAGGTGGTACGATCTTGATGTATCGCGAGCTTTGCTATTATAGTTGGATCTTATGATGTTTCTCCCCCTCTACTCTCTTGTGATGAATTGAGTTTTCCCTTTGAAGTTATCTTATTGGATTGAGTCTTTAAGGATTTGAGAACACTTGATGTATATTTTGTCGTGCTTATCTATGGTGACAATGGCATATCATGTGATCTACTTGATGTATGTTTTGGTGATCAACTTGCGGGTTCCGCCCATGAACCTATGCATAGGGGTTGGCACACGTTTTCGTCTTGACTCTCCGGTA
The DNA here is from genome assembly GCF_002162155.2 of Triticum dicoccoides. Lineage (NCBI taxonomy): Eukaryota > Viridiplantae > Streptophyta > Magnoliopsida > Poales > Poaceae > Triticum > Triticum dicoccoides. The sequence goes on from NC_041384.1 coordinate 56,912,240, forward strand.
GAAACTTTGGGGCACTCTTTGAAGTACTTTTGTGTTGTTTGAATAGATGGATCTGAGATTGTGTGATGCATATCGAATAATCATACCCATGGATACTTGAGGTGACATTGGAGTATCTAGGTGACATTAGGGTTTTGGTTGATTTGTGTCTTAAGGTGTTATTATAGTATGAACTCTATGATAGATTGAACGGAAAGAATAGCTTCATGTTATTTTAACACGTACTCTTGAATAGATCGATCAGAAAGGATAACTTTGAGGTGGTTTTGTACTCTACCATAATCTCTTTGTTTGTTCTCCGCTATTATTGACTTTGGAGTGACTCTTTGTTGCATGTTGAGGGCTAGTTATATGATCCAATTATGTTATTATTATTGAGAGAACTTGCACTAGTGAAAGTATGAACCCTAGGCCTTGTTTCCTAGCATTGCAATACCGTTTGTGCTCACTTTTATCATTAGTTACCTTGCTGTTTTTATATTTTCAGATTACAAAAACCTTTATCTACCATCCATATTGCACTTGTATCACCATCTCTTCGCCGAACTAGTGCACCTATACAATTTACCATTGTATTGGGTGTGTTGGGGACACAAGAGAATCTTTGTTATTTGGTTGCAGGGTTGCTTGAGAGAGACCATCTTCATCCTACGCCTCCCACGGATTGATAAACCTTAGGTCATCCACTTGAGGGAAATTTGCTACTGTCCTACAAACCTCTGCACTTGGAGGCCCAACAACGTCTACAAGAAGAAGGTTGTGTAGTAGACAATACTAATTTACTTGTGTATTTACCTAAACAACCCCTACTTTTTATTTACGTAATCTTTATTATCTTGCAAACCTATCCAACAACACCTACAAAGTACTTCTAGTTTCATACTTGTTCTAGGTAAAGCGAATGTCAAGCGTGCGTAGAGTTGTATCGGTGGTCGATAGAACTTGAGGGAATATTTGTTCTACCTTTAGCTCCTTGTTGGGTTTGACACTCTTACTTACCGAAAGAGGCTACAATTGATCCCCTATACTTGTGGGTTATCAAGAACTATCATTATTAAACTTATATCTTTTGGCTTCAATACTATGAACATGTGTTTCACTACTATCAAGATTTAGTAAAAAGAGACCACTCATCAAGGGTGCATGACCATAAAAGATGTTACTCATATAAATAGAACAACATTATTCTCTGATTTAAATGAATAATTGTCTCGCATCAAACAAGATCCAGATATAATGTTCATGCTCAACGCTCGCACCAAATAACAATTATTTAGGTCTAATACTAATCCCGAAGGTAGATGTAGAGGTAACGTGCCGACGGCGATCACATCGACTTTGGAACCATTTCCCATGCACATCGTCACCTCGTCCTTAGCCAATCTTCGCTTAATCCGTAGGCCCAGTTTCGAGTTGCAAATATTAGCAATAGAACCAGTATCAAATACCCAGGCGCTACTGAGAGCATTAGTAAGGTACACATCAATAACATGTATATCAAATATACCTTTCACTTTGCCATCCTTCTTCTCCGCCAAATACTTGGGGCAGTTCCGCTTCCAGTGACCAGTCCCTTTGCAGTAGAAGCACTCAGTCTCACGCTTAGGTCCAGACTTGGGCTTCTTCACTTGAGCAGCAACTTGCTTGTCATTCTTCTTGAAGTTCCCCTTCTTCCCTTTACCCTTTTTCTTGAAACTGGTGGTCTTGTTGACCATCAACACTTGATGCTCTTTCTTGATTTCTACCTTCACAGCCTTTAGCATTGCGAAGAGCTCGGGAATCGTCTTATCTATCCCTTGCATATTATAGTTCATCACGAAGCTTTGTAGCTTGGTGGTGTGATTGAAGAATTCTGTCAATGACACTGTCATCAGGAAGATTAACTCCCAGCTGAGTCAAGTGGTTGTGGTACCCAGACATTCTGAGTATATGTTCACTGACAGAACTATTCTCCTCCATTTTGCAGTTGTAGAACTTATTGGAGACTTCATATCTCTCAATCCGGGCATTTGCTTGAAATATTAACTTCAACTCCTGGAACATCTCATATGCTCCATGACGTTCAAAACATCATTGAAGTCCTGGTTCTAAGCCGTAAAGCATGGCACACTGAACTATCGAGTAGTCATCAGCTTTGCTCTGCTAGGTGTTCGTAACATCTGGCGTTGCTCCTGCAGCGGGTTTGTCACCTAGCGGTGCTTCCAGGACGTAATTCTTCTGTGCAGCAATGAGGATAATCCTCAAGTTACAGACCCAGTCCGTGTAATTGCTACCATCATCTTTCAACTTAGCTTTCTCTAGGAACGCATTAAAATTCATCGGAACAACAGCATGGGCCATCTATCTACAACAACATAGACATGCAAAATACTATCAGGTACTAAGTTCATGATAAATTTAAGTTCAATTAATCAAATTACTTAATAACTCCCACTTAGATAGACATCCCTCTTAATCATCTAAGTGATCACGTGATCCATGTCAACTAAACCATGTTCGATCATCACGTGAGATGGAGTAGTTTTCAATGGTGAACATCACTATGTTGATCATATCTACTATATGATTCATGCTCGACCTTTCGATCTCAGTGTTCCAAGGCCATATCTGCATATGCTAGGCTCGTCAAGTTTAATCCGAGAATTCTGCGGGTGCAAAACTGGCTTGCACCCGTTATATGTGAACGTAGAGCTTATCACACCCGATCATCACGTGGTGTCTCGGCACGACAAACTGTAGCAATGGTGCATACTCTGGGAGAACACTTATACCTTGAAATTTAGTGAGAGATCATCTTATAATGCTACCCTTGAACTAAGCAAAATAAGATGCATAAAGGATAAACATCACATGCAATCAATATAAGTGATATGATATGGCCATCATCATCTTGTGCCTTTGATCTCCATCTCCAAAGCACCGTCATGATCACCATCGTCACCGGCTTGACACCTTGATCTCCATCGAAGCATCGTTGTCGTATCGCCAACTATTGCTTCTACGACTATCGCTATCACTTAGTGATAAAGTAAAGCAATTACATGGCAATTGCATTTCATACAATAAAGCGACAACCATATGGCTCTTGCCAGTTGCCGATAACTCTGTTACAAAACATGATCATCTCATACAATAAAATTTAGCATCATGCCTTGACCATATCACATCACAACATGCCATGCAAAAACAAGTTAGACATCCTCTACTTTGTTGTTGCAAGTTTTACGTGGCTGCTACGGGCTGAGCATGAACCGTTCTTACCTGCACATCAAAAACCACAATGCGGTATAGTGATTGCTTTTTTATCTTCAGAAAGAACCCTGTTCATTGAATTCGATTCAACTAAAGTTGGAGAAACTGACACCCACTAGCCAGCGGTGTGCGAAGCACGTTGTTAGAACCAGTCTCGCGTAAGCATACGCGTAATGTCGGTCTGAGCCGCTTCATCCAACAATGCCGTTGAATCAAGAATCAACTAGTGACGGCAAGCAATATGCATATACCCACGTGCACAACTCCTTTGTGTTCTACTCGTGCATATAACATCTACGCATAGACCTGGCTCGGATGCCACTGTTGGGTAACGCAGTAATCTCAAAAGAAATCCTACGCACACGCAAGACCTGGCTCGGATAGAGTGTTGTCTACGTACCCTCGTAGACCGTAAGAGGAAGTGTTAAGACAACGCGGTTGATGTAGTCATAAGTCTTCACAATCCGACTGATCCTAGCGCCGAAGGTATGGCACCTCCACGATCTACACATGTTCAGCTCGGTGACGTCCCACGAACTCTAGATCCAGCTAAGTGTCGAGGGAGAGTTTCGTCAGCATGACGGCGTGATGACGGTGATGATGAAGTTACCGACGCAGGGCTTCGCCTAAGCACTACAACGATATGACCGAGGTGGAAATCTGTGGAGGGTGCACCGCACACGGCTAAGAGATCAACTTGTGTGTCTATGGGGTGCCGCCCTCCCCGTATATAAAGGAGTGGAGGAGGGGAGGGCCGGCCCACTCTATGGCGCGCCTTAGGGGGAGTCCTACTCCCACCGGGAGTAGGATTCCCCCCTTTCCCTAGTAGGAGTAGGAGAGAAGGAAGGGGGAGAGAGATGGAAGGAAGGGGGGCCGGCCCCCCACCGAATTCAGATTGGGCTAGGGGGGGCGCCCTCCACCTTGGCCTTCCTCTCCTCTTTTCCACTAAGGCCCAATAAGGCCCATATACTCCCCGGGGGGTTCCGGTAACCTCCCGGTACTCCGGTAAATGCCTGAACTCATCCGGAACCATTCCGATGTCCAAACATAGGCTTCCAATATATCGATCTTTATGTCTCGACCATTCTGAGACTCCTCGTCATGTCCGTGATAATATCCTGGACTCCGAACTACCTTCGATACATCAAAACACATAAACTCATAATACTGATCGTCATTGAACGTTAAGCGTGCGGACCCTACGGGTTCGAGAACTATGTAGACATGACTGAGATCATCTCCGATCAATAACCAATAGCGGAACATGGATGCTCGTATTGGTTCCTACATATTCTACAAAGATCTTTATCGGTCAAACTGCATAACAACATACATTGTTCCCTTTGTCATCGGTATGTTACTTGCCCGAGATTCGATCGTCGGTATCTCAATACCTAGTTCAATCTTGTTACTGGTGAGGGAGTCCTGGGCTAAGGGGTCCTCGGGCATCCGGCCTATTAGCCATGGGCCGGACTGATGGGTTGTGAAGATACGAAGACCGAAGACTACACCCGTGTCCGGATGGGACTCTCCTTGGCGTGGAAGGCAAGCTTGGCGACCAAATATGTAGATTCATTTCTTTGTAACCGACCTTGTGTAACCCTAGACCCCCCCACCCCGGTGTTTATATAAACCGTAGGACTTAGTCTGGACGATAGATACATTATCATAACCATACAAGCTAGACCTCTAGGGTTTAGACATTACGATCTCGTGGTAGATCAACTCTTGTAATACTCATATTCATCAAGATCAATCAAACAGGACGTAGTGTATTACCTCCATAGAGAGGGCCCGAACCTGGGTAAAACATTGTGTCCCCTGTCTCCTGTTACCATCGACCTTAGACACACAGTTCGGGACCCCCTACCCGAGATCCGCCGGTTTTGACACCGACATTGGTGCTTTCATTGAGAGTTCCACTATGCTGTCATCAAGAGGTTCGATGGCGCTTTCAACCATCTACAACAATGCTGCCCAAGGGGGAGTTTTCCTCCCCGGACAGATCTTCATGTTCGGCGGCTTCGCTCTGCGGGCCAACTCGCTTGGCCATCTGGAGCAGATCGAAAGCTACGCCCCTGGCCATCAGGTCAAATTTGGGAGTTTGAACTGCGTTGCGGACATCCGTGGAGACTTGATTTTCGCCGGATTCGAAACTGCGGCTACCACTCCTGGTCACCCCGAGAGACATGGCCTAAATCTGTCATCGGACTGCATCCAGGAGACAGCTCCCATAACCGCTCTTGCCTTAGATCCGTAGTAGACTGTGCCACCCAAGGACGGGAAGCTCAACCCCGCCACAGAGGCCACAGATTCCCCGGCGTTGGAGCCGCACATAGACTTGATCTCACATGATACCTGTGCCACCGGAACTCCAGACTCATCTTTCGCTGTAAGTTCCGAACCATGTGAGCCCACGGACGCCGAACTTGATCGTTTATCAATCTTCGAATTCAGCGCTGCAGACATCTTCCAGCACTCGCCTTTGGGCGACATGCTAAACTCATTAAAAACATGTCCTTGACGGAGGACTCACAGCCGAACTCAATCTGGTCCAAACTAGGGGCTGGCGATGGAGAATTTTGCTTCCCACCCGCCACCCACTTCATAGCCACGGTCGAGGATTTGACCGACACACTTGATTACGACTCCGAGGACATCGACGGTATGGACGACGATGCCGGAGAAGAAGAGGCCCAGAACCCGCCGTTCACCGGACGCTGGACGGCCACTTCCTCGTATGATGTATACATGGTGGATGCACCAAAGGAGAACAGCGGCGATGACAAGGAAGATCCAGCTGAGGATAAACCTTCCGAAATACAATCCAAGTGCCAACGTCAACGGCGCCGCTCTAAGTCACACCGCAGTAAAGACAGCAACATCGGCACATGAGAAGATAACACTCCAGAAGGTGCCGGAGACAACAAAGACCCCGTTGAAACAGCTAATGAACAAGATGAACGGGGAGATGGGTAGGTTAGCCCTAGTAAACATGCCACGCACGAAGACTTAGAGGGCGGAAGTTATCTTCCGCTCTCTGAGGATGAGGTGAGCCTCGGCACCGACGATTTCATCATGCCTGAGGAACCTCTTGAGAAGGAGCGCTTGAAGCGCCAGCTAATAGCCAATGCAAGGAGCCTAAAAAAGAAGCAGCAGCAGCTTCATGCTCACCAAGATCTGCTCAATGATAAATGGACCGATGTCCTAGCAGCCAAAGAATAAAGCCTCAAGCACCCAACCAAAAGCTACCCAAAGCGCAAATTGCTACCTCAGTTTGACAAGGAGGCACCGGAATACATACCACCATCGTACAATGCGGCTGACCGACCACCATTTGGTCGGGATAAAACTGCAACTCACGGCGAACACCAGCCCGCCCCGCCTCATCGCACAGGTAGAGGTAAATTAGCCCACGGCCATACATATGACCTCCGGCAAAACCTGAACAATAAAGCAGGACATGCCAGATCAATCTACGGATCGCGAGGACGTGCCTCGACACGCAACGACGGCCACCTATTCGGATGTGACAAACTTAGTCATGCGCGGGCTGAAAACCGCAGACGGACTCCATCAGAGCTACATCGCGATACGGCCAGATATAGAGGCGCCGCACACCCTCATTGCTTCACTGATGAGGTCATGGATCATGAATTCCTAGAAGGGTTCAAACCCGTGAATATAGAATCATACGATGGAACCATGGACCCCGCGGTGTGGATCGAAGACTTCATTCTCCACGTTCATATGGCCCGCGGCGATGACCTCCACGCCATCAAATACCTCCCTTTAAAACTCAAGGGGTCAGCTCGGCATTGGCTCAACAGTCTGCCTGAAAATTTTATTGGCAGCTGGGAGGACTTGGAAGAGGCCTTCCTTGATAACTTCCAAGGTACATATGTTCAAGCTCCAGACGTTGATGACTTAAGCCATATAGTTCAACAGCCCGGAGAGTCCGCCAGGAAATTCTGGACTAGGTTCTTAACTAAAAATAACCAAATCATCGATTGTCCGGATGCCGAAGCCCTAGCAGCCTTCCAACATAGCACCCGCGACGAATGGCTCGGTCGCCACCTCGGCCAAGAAAATCCAAAATCCATGGTGGCCCTCACGGCACTCATGACCCGCTTTTGTGTGGGCGAGGACAGTTGGTTGGCCCGTAGCAAAAACAATGAAAGCGACACCGGCACCCCTGAAGTTAAAAATAACAAAGACAAGTCTCGACGCAACAGATACAAGCATCGAAACAACAGTGACAACACCCAAGGATACATCGGTCAATGCCGGATTCAGTGGCTCTAAGTCCGGTCAGCGGAAGAAGCCATTCCAAAAGAACAATTCAGGCCCATCCAGCTTGGACAACATACTTGATCGTTCGTGCCAGATTCATGGCACCCCGGACAAACCACCCAATCATACAAATAGAGATTGTTGGGTTTTTAAACAGGCCGGCAAATTATACACCGAGAACAGGGAAAAGGGATCGCAAAGGAGGACGATGACTAAGAGCCCCGGCAACCGAACATGGGGGGACAGAAGAAGTTTCCCCCTCAGGTCAAAATGGTGAACATGATATACGCTACCCACATCCCCAAGAGGGAGCGCAGGCATGCGCTCAGGGACGTCTACGCGATAGAGCCAGTTACCCCAAAATTTAATCCATGGTCATCATGCCCGATCACTTTTGATCGCCGGGATCATCCGACCAGTATCCGTCACGGTGGCTCAACCGCACTGGTCCTAGACCCAATAATTGATGGGTTCCACCTGACTCGCGTCCTTATGGACGGAGGTAGCAACCTCAATCTGCTCTATCAGGATACAGTGCGAAAAATTGGCATTAACCCATCATGGATCAAGGCCACCAGGACTACCTTCAAAGGAGTCATACCAGGTGTAGAGGTCCGTTGTACGGGCTCAATCACACTAGAGGTTGTCTTCGGATCTCCGGACAACTTCCAAAGCGAGGAGTTAATCTTCGATATCGTCCCCTTTCGCAATGGCTATCACGCACTGCTCGGACGAACTGCGTTTGCTCGATTCAACGTAGTACCACACTATGCTTATCTCAAGCTCAAGATGCCTGGTCCAGGCGGCGTCATAACGGTCAATGGAAATATGGAACGCTCCCTCCATACAGAAGAGCACACAGCTGCCTTAGCAGCAGAAGTACAGAGCGGCCTTCTCAAGCAGAACCTTAATTCAGCTGCCGAGCCCACGGACACCGTTAAGAGGGTCTGAACTACTCTGCAGCAGGAGAGCTCGGCTCGTCAGGAGCCCGACTAGCAATCCGGCCTCCGTCTCAGTCCCAATGAAGTGGTGGCATTCGTGCTGCGCGTACATAACTACGCACTCAAAATCCCATGGGCATCGACGGAGGCATAGCTAGCTTGTGGTCCATAGTACGGCTCAACCGACATCGGATACACAAATACTTTCACTTTTACTTGTTTCCTTTTCAGGTCTCAATCCCACATGCCTCATCTGGTGGTCTAGTCATTGGTCCCCTTGAAGGATAAACACACCAAGACAGCGAGAAACGCAGACATATGGGGGACTTTTTAGGTGATTCCATTAACGATAACTCTACCTATTTTTCAGGACCCACATGCAGCTCTTCTTGGTTCCGGCATGTCAAATAGCCTGTTTCTTATCGCACTACCTATATCAATGCGCCTTGACGTACTAATTAAATTACAATGAGAACAATTTGCGACTGGAGCTTTAGGACCCCAGCTTTTTACCTTTGCACCTTTTCTGTTTTCTTTCTCTTTTTCTCTCAGCTCCCTTGTGGATAACCCTATCAGGTAGCACCCGTACACTTTGGTACGTTTGATGTTTTCCCGGGGCTTCATAGCACCCCACATTACGGCAACAAAAGTCTGAACACTTTTTATAAGTATAGTTCGGCACCCCGAATTTAGCATTATATGCATTGGCTCCGAATCATGTCTTTGGTCAATAGTTGGGTTGCCCGGCTCCTATGCTTGCTACCTTACGTTCCTCTATATCGGCTAAGGTGCCTTGGTTTATCCAAAGGAGCACCTCAGTAGAGAAATCCGAAAACTGACTGTCATGATGCGGCGAGAGCCGGTCAGCTGTTCGGAGGTTACAAATGTTGGAGATTTCTTCCGCATTACGCGAAGGATCGGTACCTCCCGATCAGACGCTTATAGCACTCTAGTTCGGAAACTAGGGGCTGCGCCCATGTTTTTATTATAAAACTCCTATGGATAAGTGAGGGTGTTCAAGCTGCATAGTCTGGTTGCCTGGTTCGTTGCGCTAAACAACTCCTTCAAGGACCATATAATTGGATCAAGATTGTTTAGATTCAAGCCCGAACACCCCCCTACTACCTACGTGGGGGGAAGAAGCCGACGATTGGCCAACCCTTAGATTTCATACAACACGGCCACATAGGAGGAAAAAATTAAAACATAGCAAGCATTATATTACATAACATCATTGTTTCATGTTACAGGACAGGATAATACGGATATTTTTATGGGAATATAACATCCTTCGCACATTGCTCCACCACAAGGCGGGATCCCTCCAGGACAGCATCAAAATATAACTTGGGTCGGTGGTGCTCCTTGCCCTCAGGCGGCCCCTCGGTCATCAGCTTCTTGGCATCCATCTTCGCCCAGTGCATCTTGACACGGGCAAAGGCCATCCAGGCACCTTCAATACAGACCGACCGCTTTATGACCTCAAGCCGTGGGCAGGCACTAACAAGCTGCTTCACAAGTCCGAAGTAGCTGCTGGGTATCGGCGCGGTAGACCATAGTCGGACTATCAGGTCCTTCATGGCTAGCTCGGCCGCCTTGTGCAGCTCGGCCAGCTGTTTCAGCTGGTCGCTGAAGGGCACCGGATGTTCTGGTCCAAGATATTGAGACCAGAACAGCTTCTCCATAGAACTCCCTTCTTTGGCTTGATAGAACTCAGCAGCATCTGATATGCCGCGCGGAAAATCCGTAAACGCCCTTGGAGAGATCCAAATTTGGGTAAGTAAAAGGAATGTTTCCTTTGCAGACTTGCTTTGCATAATGAAAACCTTCCCCGCCACGATCTTCTTGGCCACCTGGATTTCCTGAAGGGCGCTCTAGGCCTCGGCTCGAGCCTCTTGTGCGCTCTGGTGGGCCTTCGCAAGTTCGGACACTTGCGTCTTAGAATCACGCTCCAACGACTCGTACTTCTTGACGGCATCCTGGAGCTCTTGCTAGACCTCGCTGACCCGGGCCTCGTGCTTCTCGCGCGCGGTGCGCTCCTTGACCGCTTTGTCCTCGGCCTCGGCTAACGCCTTCTTGAGGGCCGCCACCTCGGTCGTGGCCCCTAACAAAATTCATGACACTTTAGTCAGCACGAAACATTCATCCTTCCTAAATATACGTGCAGGTCACTGCATACCTTGGCTATCCTCGAGCTGCTTCTTCATGAGGCCGAGCTCTTCTTTGGCCCGCTCCAGGCTCTGCTTCGGGCCAGAGACCTCCTTAGTATGAGCGGCAGTAGCAGCAGCGACGCCTGCTTATTCACATAGACATCTCATGTTAGACTCCTGCGAACATTATTTTGATCCTTTGTTCGGCTTTTTTCTGAACACCGAACAAAGCATCAGGGGCTACTGTCTACACTGTGATATCCTTTCTACAATTACATCACTTACCTCAAAGCCTGTTAAAAGGCTAGTGCAGGCTTCGGTCAGTCCGCTTTTGGCGAACTGAACCTTCTCGATCACCATACCCATAAGGACACGGTGTTCATCCATAATGGAAGCGCCTCACAGCACTTCCAGTAGATTATCCGGTGCCTCTGGTTGGACAGAGGTCACCGGCGGAACAGGCACACCTCCTCCTTACGGGGAAGGCCATTCGCTGGACTTCAGAGCCGTGTAGGTCTCCGGAATGGTATGCGGCTGGGGGCCAAATGGAATTTGGCCCCCATCACCAGTCCCCACGGGGGCTTTTTCCCCCATGTATCTGGCGGCCTAGGAGTCATCCTTGGGCGTCACCCCGATGATCTCCGGAACCCCCACCCCCCCGATCTGGGAAGGTCCTTGGGAACACCACCTCGTCATCACCCTTGGCCGAGACAGAGTGAGCGGGCGGCGGTGACATGCTAGCCATCTCCTTTGAATCTAGCGAACCCTCTGTCGAGGATCGCGGGGAGCTGTCGTGGGCCGGACTATGATGGCATAATTTAAACATATTAATATTACAAAATGGAGAGGCCAGGCATTTGGACGTGCATAAGGTTTTTGGTACTTACGAGGCGGCTCGAGGCTTGGTCCGCGGCATTCGCTCCGGACTGCTATCGACATCCCACGCACAGTTATCCGCAAGGGAGACCTTCTCCCTCTTTGGCGCCTTTGCCTCCAAATTTGGGGAGGCACCCCTTTTCTTCCTCCCCCCCCAAGGGGGAGTCGCTTTCTTCCTCCTCCTCGTTGTTGTCTTCGGCGGCCGAAGAGTGAGGCTCGTCTTCCGACGTCACATCCGAAGCGCCTTTTCAGCGAAGACCACTCCGGACCCCTTGGTCGTTTTCCTGGACTTCTTCTCCGGCACATCATAAGGCACCGGAAACAGCATCTTCGTCAGAAGTGGGGTTTCTTGGTCTTCGGGCAGCGGAGCCGAACAGTTAATCTGCCCCGCTATGTCGATCCAGGCCTAAAAAATTGATAGGAAGACTTAGAATCCTTCTCAAAATATGCCAGTGAAGGCTATACCTTGCAAACATGAAAGAACTTACCGAATTAGCCTGGCGTTTTAAGCTAAGCTCGCGATCCTCGGTCGTAGGAGGTGGTTGATACGTCCATTTTGCATCATGCTTTTATATTGATATTTATTGCATTATGGGATGTTATTTCACATTATGTCACAATACTTATGGCTATTCTCTCTTATTTTACAAGGTTTACATAAGGAGGGAGAATGCCGGCAACTGGAATTCTGGGCTGGGAAAAGGAGCAAATATTAGAGACCTATTCTACACAACTCCAAAAGTCCTGAAACTCCACGGAATACCTTATAATAAATCATGAAAAATCCTCACCAAAGATGAAGACCAGGGGGCCCACACCCTTCCCACGAGGGTGGGGGGCGCCCCCCCTAGGGCGCGCCCCCCTACCTCATGGGCCCCCTGGTGGCTCTCCGATGACCATCTTCTCCTATATGAAGTCTTTCATCGAGAAAAAAAGAAGAAGCAACCTTTCGGGACGAAACTCCACCGACACGAGGCAGAACCTTGGCGGATCCAATCTAGAGCTCCGGCAGAGCTGTTCTGCCAGGGAAACTTCCCTCCCGGAGGGGTAAATCATCGCCATCGTCATCACCAATGCTCCTCTCATCGGGAGAGGGCAATCTCCATCAACATCTTCATCATCACCATCTCATCTCGAAACCCTAGTTCATCTCTTGTATCCAATTATTGTCTCCAAGTCCAGGATTGGTGCTAGTAGGTTGCTAGTAGTGTTAATTACTCCTTGTAGTTAATGCTAGTTGGTTTAATTGGTGGAAGATCATTTGTTCAGATCCTTTATGCATATTAATACCCCTCTGATTATGAACATGTTTATGCTTTGTGAGTAGTTAGTTTTGTTCCTGGGGACAAGGGAGAAGTCTTGCTATTAGTAATCATGTGAATTTGGTATTCGTTCGATATTTTGATGAGATGAATGTTGTCTAGCCTCCAGTGGTGTTATGTGAACATCGACTACATAACACTTCACCATTATTTGGGCCTAGAGGAAGGCATTGGGAAGTAATAAGTAGATGATGGGTTGCTAGAGTGACAGAAGCTTAAACCCTAGTTTATGCACTGCTTTGTAAGGGGCTGATTTGGATCCATATGTTTCATGCTATGGATAGGTTTACCTTAATACTTTTGTTGTAGTTGCGGATGCTTGCAATAAAGGTTAATCATAAGTGGGATGCTTGTTCAAGTAAGAACAACACCCAAGCACCAGTCCACCCACATGTCAAATTATCAAAGTACCGAACGCGAATCATATGAACGTGATGAAAACTAGCTTGACGATATTCCCATGTGTCCTTGGGAGCGCTTTTCCTTATATAAGAGTTCGTCCAGGCTTGTCCTTTGCTACAAAAAGGATTGGGCCACCTTGCTGCCCTTTATTTACTTTTATTACTTGTTGCTCGTTACAAACTATCTTATCACAAAACTATCTGTTACCACTTATTTCAGTACTTGCAGAGAATACCTTGCTGAAAACCGCTTGTCATTTCCTTCTGCTCCTCGTTGGGTTCGACACTCTTACTTATCGAAAGGACTACGATAGATCCCCTATACTTGTGGGTCATCAAGACTCTTTTCTGGCGCTGTTGCCGGGGTGTGAAGCGCCTTTGGTAGGTGGAATTTGGTAAGGAAAATTTATATAGTGTGCTGAAATTTACTGTCACTTGTTACTATGGAAAGTAATCCTCTGAGGGGCTTGTTCGGGGTATCTTCACCCCGACCAGTAGAACAAAGAGTTGCTCCTCAACCTACTAAACCTCCTGAAAATGAAAATGAAAATACTTGCTTTGAAGTTCCTTCGGGTATAATAGAAAAACTGCCAGCTAATACCTTTTTAGGAGATGGAACAAAACATCCTGATGAACATCTAATATATGTGGATGAAGATTGTGGATTATTTAAGCTTGCAGGTGTACCCGGAGATGTTGTTAAGAAGAAGGTCTTCCCCTTATCTTTGAGGGGAGATGGATCGACATGGTATAGGCTATGTGATGATATGAGGTCTTGGAATTACAAATGATTGAAATTGGAATTTCATCAGAAGTTTTATCCTATGCATCTTGTTCATCGTGATCGCAATTATATATATAATTTTTGGCCTCGCGAAGGAGAAAGCATCGCTCAAGCTTGGGGGAGGCTTAAATCAATGGTATATTCGTGCCCCAATCATGAGCTCTCAAGAGAAATGATTATTCAAAAAAATTATGCTCGGCTTTCTGAAAACAATCGCACCATGCTTGATACTTCTTGTGCTGGCTCTTTTATGATGAAGACTATTGGATTTAGATGGGATTTATTGGATAGAATTAAACGCAACTCTGAAGATTGGGACCTCGACAATGGTAAGGAGTCAGGTATGACACCTAAGTTTGATTGTGTTAAATCTTTTATGGATACAGATATTTTCCGTAAGTTTAGCACTAAATATGGACTTGATTCTGATATAGTAGCTTCTTTCTGTGAATCTTTTGCTACTTATGTTGATCTCCCTAAGGAGAAGTGGTTTAAATATCATCCTCCCATAGAAGTAAAAGTAGCTGCACCTATTAAAGTTGAAGAAAAGACTATCACTTATAATGATCCTATTGTTCCTAATTCTTATGTTGAGAAACCACCTTTCCCTGTTAGAATAAAGGATCATGCTAAAGCTTCAACTGTGGTTCCTAAAAGCAATATTAAAACATATACACCTCCCGAGCAAGTTAAAATTGAACCTAATATGGTTATTGTTAAAGATCTCTTATCTGATAATATAGATGGGCATGTTATTTACTTCTGTAATGAAACTGCTAGAATTGCTAAACCCCGAGATACAGATAAACCTTGACTTGTGGTAGGCATGCCTATTATTTCTGTTAAAGTAGGAGATCATTGTTATCATGGCTTATGTGATATGGGTGCTAGTGCTAGTGCAATACCTATTGACTTATACAATGAAATTATGCATGACATTGCACCTATTGAGTTAGAAGATATTGATGTCACAATTAAACTTGCTAATAGAGATACTATTTCACCAATGGGAATTGTTAGAGATGTTGAAGTCTTGTGTGGGAAAACTAAATATCCTGCTGATTTTCTTGTTCTTGGTTCCCCACAAGATAGCTTTTATCCCATTATATTTGGTAGACCCTTCTTGAATACAGTTAATGCTAGGATAGACTGCGAAAAGAATGTTGCTACTATTGGCTTAGATGATATGACTCATGAATTTAATTTATCTAAATTTAGTAAACAACACCATGAAGAAGAATTTCCTAGTAAGGATGAAATTATTGGTCTTGCTTCTATTGTCGTACCTCCTAGTGATCCTTTAGAACAATATTTGCTAGACCATGAGAATGATATGTTTATGAATGAAAGAAGGGAAATAGATGAAGTATTCTTTAAACAGGGACCTATGCTGAAACACAATTTGCCTGTTGAAATCCTAGGGGATCCCCCTCCACCTAAGGGTGATCCTGTGTTTGAACTTAAACCGTTGCCTGATAATCTTAAATATGCTTATCTTGATGAGAAGAAGATATATCATGTTATTATTAGTGCTAACCTTTCAGAGCATGAAGAAGAAAGATTATTGAAAACTCTGAAGAAGCACCGTGCTGCTATTGGATATACTCTTGATGATCTTAAGGGTATTAGTCCCACTCTATGTCAACATAAAATAAATTTGGAAGCAGATGCCAAACCAGTTTGTGATCCTCAACGACGTCTGAATCCTAAAATGAAAGAAGTGGTAAGAAAAGAAATACTAAAGCTTCTGGAGGCAGGTATAATTTATCCCGTTGCTGATAGTCAGTGGGTAAGTCCTATTCATTGTGTCCCTAAGAAGGGAGGCATTACTGTTGTTCCTAATGATAAAGATGAATTGATTCCACAAAGAATTATTACATGTTATAGGATGGTAATTGATTTCCGCAAATTAAATAAGGCTACTAAGAAAGATCATTACCCCTTACCTTTTATCGATCAAATGCTAGAAAGATTATGCAAACATACACATTACTGCTTTCTAGATGGTTATTCTGGTTTCTCTCAAATACTTGTGTCGGCTAAAGATCAATCAAAGACTACTTTTACATGCCCTTTTGGTACTTTTGCTTATAGAGTATGCCTTTTGGTTTATGTAATGCACCTGCTGCCTTTCAAAGATGCATGATGGCTATATTCTCCGACTTTTGTGAAAAGATTTGTGAGGTTTTCATGGACGACTTTTTTGTCTATGGATCTTCTTTTGATGATTGCTTGAGCAATCTTGATCGAGTTTTGCAGAGATGTGAAGAAACTAATCTTGTCTTGAATTGGGAAAAGTGCCACTTTATGGTTAATGAAGGTATTGTCTTGGGGCATAAAGTTTGTGAAAGAGGTATTGAAGTTGATAAAGCCAAGGTTGATGCTATTGAAAAGATGCCATGTCCCAAGGACATGAAAGGTATAAGAAGTTTCCTTGGTCACGCCAGATTTTATAGGAGGTTCATTAATAACTTCTCAAAAATCTCACGGCCTCTGACCAATTTATTAAAAAAAGATATAGCATTTATCTTTGATGATGATTGTGTAGAAGCATTTGAAATACTTAAGAAAGCATTAGTCTCTGCACCTATTGTCCAGCCACCTGATTGGAATTTACCCTTTGAAATTATGTGTGATTCTAGAGATTATGTTGTAGGTGATGTTCTAGGGCAAAGAGTTGATAAGAAATTAAATGTTATCAATTATGCTAGTAAGACCCTAGACAATGCTCAAAGAAATTATGCTACTACTGAAAAAGAACTTTTAGCAGTTGTATTTGCTTGTGATAAGTTTAGACATTATATTGTTGATTCTAAACTAACTATTCACACTAATCATGCTGCTATTAAATATCTTATGGAGAAGAAAGTTGCTAAACCTAGACTTATTAGATGGGTTCTCTTGCTACAAGAATTTGATTTGCATGTTGTTGATAGAAAAGGAGCTGAGAACCCCGTTGCAGACAACTTATCTAGGATAGAGAATGTTCTTGATGACCCACTACCTATTGATGATAGCTTTCCTGATGAACAATTAAATTTCATAAGTACTTCTCGTAGTACCCCTTGGTATGCTGATTATGCTAATTACATAGTTGCTAAATTTATACCACCTAGCTTCACATACCAACAAAAAGAAAAAGTTCTTCTATGATTTGAGATATTACTTTTGGGATGACCCACATCTTTATAAAGAAGGAGTAGATGGTGTTATTAGACGTTGTGTACCTGAGCATGAATAGGAACAGATCCTACACAAGTGACACTCTGAAACTTATGGAGGACACCACGCGGAAGATAGAACTGCACATAAGGTATTGCAATCCGGTTTTTATTGGCCTACTCTCTTCAAGGATGCTTGTAAGTTTGTCCTATCTTGTGATGAATGTCAAAGAATTGGTAATATTAGTAGACATCAATAAATGCCTATGAATTATTCACTTGTTATTGAACCGTTTGATGTTTGGAGCTTTGATTATATGGGACCTTTCCTGCCTCTAATGGATATACACATATTTTAGTTGTTGCTGATTACGTTACTAAGTGGGTAGAAGCTATTCCAACTAGTAGTGCTGATAATAACACTTCTATTAAAATGCTTAAAGAAGTTATTTTCCCAAGGTTTGGAGTCCCTGGATATTTAATGACTGATGGTGGTTCACATTTTATTCATGATGCTTTCCGTAAAATGCTTGCTAAATATGACGTCAATCATAGAATTGCACCTCCGTATCACCCACAGTCTAGTGGTCAAGTAGAATTGAGTAATAGAGAACTCAAATTAATTTTGCAAAAGACTGTCAATTGGTCTAGAAAGAATTGGTCCAAGAAACTTGATGATGCATTATGGGCCTATAGAACTGCATATAAAAATCCTATGGGTATGTCTCCATATAAAATGGTATATGGAAAAGCATGTCACTTACCTCTCGAACTAGAACATAAGGCATATTGGGCTATTAAAGAGCTCAACTATGATTTTAAACTTGCCAGTGAAAAGAGGTTATTTGATATTAGCTCACTTGATGAATGGAGAATCCAAGCTTATGAAAATACCAAGTTGTTTAAAGAAAAGGTTAAAAGATGGCATGACAAAAGGATACAAAAGCGTGAGTTTAATGTAGGTGATTATGTATTGCTATACAACTCTCATTTAAGATTTTTTGCAGGGAAACTTCTCTCTAAATGGGAAGGCCCCTATGTTATCAAGGAGGTCTATCATTCCGGTGCCATAAAAATCAACAACTTCGAAGGCACAAATCCAAAGGTGGTAAACGGTCAAAGAATCAAACATTATATCTCATGTAATCCCATAAATGTTGAAACCAATATTATTGAAACCGTAACCCCGGAGGAATACATAAGGGACACTTTCCAGAACATTTCAGACTCCGAAAAGGAATAGGTATGTGGTACGGTAAGTAAACCAACTCCAAAACAGTTTTTAAGGCAATATTTCTCCGTTTTGGAATATTTAGAAAACTAGAAAAGTAAGTAGCAGTCCGGGAATGACACGAGGGCTCCATGAGGGTGGAGGGCGCGCCCTACCCCCTGGGCGCGCCCCCCTACCTCGTGAGCTCCTCGTGTGCCTTCCGGACTCCGTTTTCTTGCTCGATACGTATTTTGGTTGGTAAAAATTCATTATATAATCTCCCGGGGGTTTTGACTCTCGTATCACGCAAAAATCCCTTGTCTTTGTTTTGAGCTGTTGCTGCTGCAGATTAGAGCAAGATGTCTTCTCAAGAGTCAGTCGGGGAGAGCCGGGTATCTAATCCGGCACCGGAACCAAGGGCAAACAGCGACCCTGACCACTTTGGGCTGGCAACGGAGGAAGAGATGGAGGCTAACTTAATGAGGGTAGATGCCATGGAGGATCAAGAAGTCACCTCTCGCTTTCGAGCTGGGTTCACGATAGGGGAACTGCAGAGCTCAGCTATTCCAAATTCGGTTATCCCTTCCAATGTTAGATTTCTTTCTTATGAGAATATGAAAAAGAGTGTCACTAGTTCTCCCGCAGCTATGCAGCACCCTTGGGTGCAGGGAGCTTTGGCTGTTACAGGAAAACTCTGAAAGGAAATAATGGATCTCAAGCAGCAAGTCAACAAGCTTGAGGAGGAGAATCGTATCTTGAGGGGCATCATCGCCAAGAACATCACATCACCATCCCTGAAAAGAGAGACATAATCATCTGGGTATGGGCACTCCACTTGGCAACTGCCAAGCTTGGGGGAGTGCCTCGGTATCGTATCACAATCACCATCACCTTTATCTTTACCGTTTTTCTTAGTTCGATCCTTTTGGTAATATTTTTATCTAGTAGAGTAAAAGTTCTTAGTATGATCTAGTCATGAGTTTTGCTTTATTATCCTTCTATGTAATCGAGTTCGTGAGCTATATAATAAAGATTAGTGTTGAGTCAAGGGCTTGCTTATTTTTGCCATGATCTCAAGTGAATGAAAGAAAAGAGAAAGAAATAAAAAGAAACAAAGAGATCATGTGACTCTTATGGAGAGTAATGAGCTCACATAGAACGAGTGTGATGAATAAAAGTTATTGAGGGTTGACAAACATAGTTTTGGTCATCGTTGCAATTAATAGGAAGTAATAAAGAAAGAGAGGTCTTCATATATAAATATACTATCTTGGACGTCTTTTATGATTGTGAGCACTCATTAAAATATGACATGCTAAAGAGTTGACATTGCACAAGGAAGACAACATAATGGGTTATGTTTTCCTACATTCGAGATAAATTATATTGTCTTGGATCCTCCAACATGTTGAGCTTGCCTTTCCCCCTCATGCTAGCCAAATTCTCAGCACCAAGTAGAGATACTACTTGTGCTTCCAAATACCCTTAAACTAGTTTTGCCATGAGAGTCCACCATATCTACCTATGGATTGAATAAGATCCTTCAAGTAAGTTGTCATCAGTGCAAAGCAATAAAAATTTCTCCAAATATGTATGATTAGTGTGGGAGAAATAAGCTTTATACAATCTTGTGATGTGGATGTAATAAAAGCGACGGACTGCATAATAAAGGTTCATATCACAAGGGGCAATATAAAGTGACGTTCTTTTGCATTAAGATTTTGTGCATCCAACCATAAAAGCGCATGGCAACCTCTGCTTCCCTCTGCAAAGGACCTATCTATTATTATTATCTTCTACCTTATGCAAGTGTCATGGTGATTTTCACCCTTCCTTTCTAAATTTTATCTTTTTGCAAGCACAATATGTTGGAAAGATCCTGGTATATATAGCTAATTGGATGTGAGTTTTCATGAACTATTACTGTTGACATTACCCTTGAGGTAAAACGTTGGGAGGAAAAACTATAAGCCCCTATCTTTCTCTGTGTCCGATTAAAACTCCATACCCATAAATATTGCGTGAGTGTCAGCAATTGTGAAAGGTTATATGATAGTTGAGTATGTGGACTTGCTGAAAAGCTCTTATACATTGACTCTTTCCTATGTTATGATAAATTGCAATTGCTTCAATGACTGAGATTATAGTTTGTTAGTTTTCAATGAATTTTATGATTCATACTTCATATTGTGATTGAATTATTACTTTACCATAAGAAATCATATGACAAGAATTATATAAGTTGCTGTTATGAGAATAATCATGATGCCCTCATGTTCCTATTTTATTTTTATCGATGCCTCTACCTCTAAACATGGGGACATATTTATTGTTATCGGCTTTCGCTTGAGGACAAGCAAGGTCTAAGCTTGGGGGAGTTGATACTTCCATTTTGCATCATGCTTTTATATTGATATTTATTGCATTATGGGCTGCTATTTCACATTATGTCACAATACTTATGGCTATTCTCTCTTATTTTACAAGGTTTACATAAGGAGGGAGAATGTCGGTAGCTGGAATTCTGGGCTGGGAAAAGGAGCAAATATTCGAGACCTATTCTGCACAACTCCAAAAGTCCTGAAACTCCACGGAATACCTTATAATAAATCATGAAAAATCCTCACCAAAGATGAAGACCAGGGGGCCCACACCCTTCCCACGAGGGTGGGGGCGCCCTCCCCCCTAGGGCGCGCCCCCCTACCTCGTGGGCCCCTTGGTGGCTCTCCAATGACCATCTTCTCCTATATGAAGTCTTTCATCGAGAAAAAAAGAAGAAGCAACCTTTCGGGACGAAACTCCGCCGCCACGAGGCGGAACCTTGGCGGATCCAATCTAGAGCTCCGGCAGAGCTGTTCTGCCGGGGAAACTTCCCTCCCGAAGGGGGAAATCATTGCCATCGTCATCACCAACGCTCCTCTCATAGGGAGAGGGCAATCTCCATCAACATCTTCATCAGCACCATCTCATCTCAAAACCCTAGTTCATCTCTTGTATCCAATTCTTGTCTCCAAGTCCGGGATTGGTGCTAGTAGGTTGCTAGTAGTGTTAATTACTCCTTGTAGTTGATGCAAGTTGGTTTAATTGGTGGAAGATCATATGTTCAGATCCTTTATGCATATGAATACCCCTCTGATTATGAACATGTTTATGCTTTGTGAGTAGTTACTTTTGTTCCTGAGGACAAGGGAGAAGACTTGCTATTAGTAGTCATGTGAATTTGGTATTCGTTCGATATTTTGATGAGATGAATGTTGTCTAGCCTCTAGTGGTGTTATGTGAACGTCGACTACATAACACTTCACCATTATTTGGGCCCAGAGGAAGGCATTGGGAAGTAATAAGTAGATGATGGGTTGCTAGAGTGACAGAAGCTTAAACCCTAGTTTATGCGTTGCTTCGTAAGGGGCTGATTTGGATCCATATGTTTCATGCTATGGTTAGGTTTACCTTAATACTTGTGTTGTAGTTGCGGATGCTTGCAATAGAGGTTAATCATAAGTGGGATGCTTGTTCAAGTAAGAACAGCACCCAAGCACCGGTCCACCCACATGTCAAATTATCAAAGTACCGAACGCGAATCATATGAACGTGATGAAAACTAGCTTGACGATATTCCCATGTGTCCTCGGGAGCGCTTTTCCTTATATAAGAGTTCGTCCAGGCTTGTCCTTTGCTACAAAAAGGATTGGGCCACGTTGCTACACTTTATTTACTTTTATTACTTGTTGCTCGTTACAAATTATCTTATCACAAAACTATCTGTTACCACTTATTTCAGTACTTGCAGAGAATACCTTGCTGAAAACCGCTTGTCATTTCCTAATGCTCCTCGGTGGGTTCGACACTCTTACTAATCGAAAGGACTACGATAGATCCCCTATACTTGTGGGTCATCAGTGGTGTCTCGCCGGCCTTGAAGAGCACTTTCTAGATGTCTTCGTGTGTCGTGTCGAAGAGCTCTAGCAGCGTCTGGTGCTTGGCCGGATCGAACTCCCACAAATAGCAAGTCCGGTGTTGGCACGGAAGGATCCGGTGAATGAGCATAACCTGGATCACGTTGACAAGTTTGATTCTCTTGGTTATCATGTTCTGGACGCACGTTTGGAGCCCAGTTAGCTCGTTCGAAGAACCCCAGGTTAGACCCTTCTCTTGCCAGGAGGTGAGCCGCATTGGAACTCCAGATCGGAATTCGGGGGCCGCCGCCCTGTTGGTGTCACGTGGCTCGGTGATGTAGAACCACCCCTACTGCCACCCCTTCACCATCTCCACAAAGGAGCATTCGGGCCATGTGACATTGGGCATCTTGCCCACCATGGCGCCTCTGCACTCTACTTTTTGGCCTCTCACCACCTTCGGCTTTACATTAAAGGTCTTCAGCCATAGGCCTAAGTGAGGTGAGATACGGAGAAAGGCCTCGCAAATGACTGTAAATGCCGAGATGTTGAGGATAAAGTTAGGGGCTAGATCATGGAAGTCCAGCCTGTCGTGGTTTTGTCATGGTATATGTCCTCGTGAAAGGACTTAGTCGTGGAGCCATCGCTACGGGTTAGCTTAAAGGGGTTAAAGCGTACAAGGGACGCAAAAGTTTATACTGGTTCGGCCCCTTACGGTGAAGGTAAAAGCCTAATCCAGTTGTGATGGAATTGCTAGGGTTTCAATGACTAGGGAGCGAATCCGCTTTGCCTGGCTCTCGAGTTGTTGTCTGTTGTTCCTAAACCGCCACCGGGTCGTCCCTTTATATACACAGGTAGACCTCCGGTGGTTTACAGAATCCCGAGGATGGTTCATAAATGTGTTCAGCTCGGTTTCTACCTTTCCTTGTCTTATAACACAAGTTACATATAATATGGCAGTTTACATCTATGGGCCCTAATCGCCTTCTGGCCCTGAGCCTTTATGTTAGATCTCCTCCGTAAAGCGCCATCCCTTTTATCTTCATGGGCTTCAAACATGATCAACTCCTTGTGAACATAACCCGGCCCTTTATGGTCGGTTTATACTTAATAGTAATATCCCCAACATTAGGCCCCAGATTGATTTGAACTTGTTCATGTCAATCTTCAACACTTAGAAAAATTCCTCCCTTTGCACCTTCGCATAGATCTTGTAAATCATCGTGACGTCATCCTCCAGATTTGTAGTAACCCACCATGACGTCACCTGTTCATTAAAGCCGAAGATACCCTTTATTAATGAGCATCCAACAATCGAGGCAACAACCTTGTTATATATCCATTTTTGGGTTCCTCGATTCCCGTGCCTGTCGCTTATCTCTTTGCCTTATAAATAGGGCTCAGGATCCCTTTCCTTTTCCCCCCGTTGCCTCTTCATCTCTTCTTCGACTTTGCGACGCCTCTGCACCCAAGCGCCGCCGCCGTCATCGAGCTTCGCCTCTGCCTCACCATCGGCTGCTGCATCAACCTGATCGCACCAGAGAAACGCAGCGCTCCTCCGCTGCTCCATTAGCATCAGTAGGTTCTCCTTTCCTTGCTCTAGATCCACCACTAGGGTTTCAGTGTTCATCGGAGTCTATCGAAGCTCCGGCGCCGTTCTTCCCTATTCTTCTTAGTAACATAAACGGCTAGTTTGGATCTGTTATTTCTTGCGCGACCGTAGCCATAATCTCCCTTTTTCCTCATTAGAGCATTCCCTTTATATAGAAAAAATTCATCTGAATCTAACGAACTATTCAAGCACCTGAAGTTTAGGCCTGAATATATTCTAGTTTTCCGTTACACTGCAGATCTGAAATTATCATATTAATCTGTGAAACTTGTTTTTCCTCACTTAGGTACTTTTAGATCTGTACCTTTCATACCAATATAGGCGGTTTAGATTTTGAAATATGATAATCCGGCTGGTACCATTTGTCCCCTCTTAAACCGCCGATTCATTTATCTTTTCACCTCCTCCATTGTCAGACTCCGGTTTAATAATATGCACATACCTTTGCTTCTGCTTATTGCCTTATACTTGCCTTCCATAGATCTTAAACTGACATTCATCTTTTACCATCTTTCCATTTCAATGGCCAAGCAATTTTACGCTTGTAACTGGGTCCCTTCCTGGGTTACTGAAGAGCAATTGAATGGATGCGTCAGAACTGGCGCTTTACCGAAGCAAAGTGAAATCCAGTGGCGAGTTCCCGGTCCAGAAAACCCTCGTATCCCCAGAGATGGCAAAGTAGTAGTGTTTGTTGATCATATGAGCCATGGCTTTAAACCGCCCGGATCCAAGTTTTTCGGCGATGTACTTGCCAGCTTTCAGATCCACCCTCAAGATATTGGACCCAACTATGTGTCCAATATTTGCAACTTTCAGGTGTTTTGTGAAGCCTGTCTACAAGAAGAACCGACTGTCGAGTTGTTCCGGGATTTTTTCCATTTAAACCGTCGTGCTGAATTCGTAGGCGGGCCCAATACTGAACTTGGTGGTGTCTCCATTCACAAAAGGAAGGATGTTAGCTTCCCTCACGCCAAATGTCATAGTCACCCTAAGGATTGGAACCAGGCTAGGTTCTATTGTAAGGATACTTCCCCTGAAGTTGAGAACCCTCTGCCAGGTTACCGTGCTCACCGGCTTACCAACACACATCCACTTCCGCAACGACTGACTGCCAAGGAACGGGCCTCGTATGCACCATAACTCACCAAACTCAGAGCTTTCATGGCCAATGGTTGACAGGGTGGACTTTGTTCGTTGTTGGATATCTTGGAGTATCTTGCCGTTAAGCCGCCGCCCCGGTTTAATGTGCGAGTATACTGGTGACTCAAAAGACTCTCAACATCATATTGACATTTAGCTAACAGAGGATGAAGTTACTGAGTCTGTCAAGAAAATGCTGAATGAATCGGAAGCTGTCTGCAGTAGGACCGGGTTAAGCCCCTTTTACACACTGAACAAACCGCCAGCTGTAAGAGTTGTCTTGCTTCCACTTTGTACCTGATATTCTTAATTGTGCAACCTTTAATATCCTCTGTCCATCTTTTAAATAGGGTGATGACTCATTCTGGAAAAAGAAACCATAGGAGAAAGCGGTTAAGGCCCCTCGACCTAAGACGAAGGTTGTCAAGAGACCTGCCAAGAGGAAGGCAACTGAACCCATCGATTTAGACCTTGATGACGACCTTGATGAACCGGACGTAGAGATAGAACTTGACTCTCTTGGTTCATTTTTCAAACACCTCATTGACAATGATTATTATCAGGATGATGCTGACGGCAGCCAAGCTAACGACGCAGAGGTAATTATCCTTTCCTCTGGTTTAGACCCTCTACCAACACAAAAAGTCCGTCAAGCAATCCGGAAAGTAAGATTTTCTCACCCCCTAGCTCACTTGGACCCAAACTTTCTTTTGAAGAAGCAGCAACACGAAGCTCGCCGCACAACCCGACACAGCGGCCAAGTAGTCACTTCGGCCTGTCTACCAAACATGCCGGTTCGGAAGCGTCGTTCTGAGGTCTCAAACACTTCCGATACTTCTTATCCCAAGGCGGGTTATTTCCGACAGCCTCTTAATCCATCCAATTCAAATTATCGGGGGACACCACCTTCATCATCCGGCGAGTCAATTGCCACACAGCTTCCGCCCCTCAAGACCATCCCTGGGTAAACGCCTTTAAACTTTCTCTTTTTGACGCTTTATACTTATGTGTTATACTGATGTATATATCTTTCTCTTTTAGAGCCAAGGCCAGACCCAGCAAGAAGGGTCGTGTAGATAAACCGTCTCACGACCATGTGATTTTTGAACCGGAGACAATTCCAGAACCGGAGGGACCAAATGTTGATGCCACGCTTGATGATCTGCCACCCCCAGGTCATGACTTAACTGAACAAGCAGAAGTTGATACAACAGTTCAGCTTGATAAACCGGCAAGCCTAGTTCCAACTGAGGATAAGCCGTCAAGCCCAGCTAAGGTTGCTGATGAATATCAACTCCGGTAAAGGCTGCTGGTGAGCGGGAAGATGATGTTATAATCACTGGTGTTGGCCACACCTCCCCTGGCAATCCTATTGCATTATCAAAGCATAGTGCCAAAGAGGAAATTTCTGCTATGGGAAAAGGCAAATGGAGCACAGACTTGTCAAACTACGCCCACCTCAACACTCAAGAACTTCACTCTGGCTTTTTAAACCGTCTGCACACAAACCGTGACTACGAAGCCGGTTTAGTGGATCTGATAAAGGAGCGTTATGAGGTAACTACATAACCTTTTCTCTCTTATGTCCAATTTCAAGTACCAACTCCAGTAGCCCCCAAGGGCCGATTTATGATGTCAATCTAAATCGGGACTTTGCAACATCCAATTCTGCATGCTTATGTTCCAAGGGTCGGTTTATCGTTTGATGACGAACCAATACTTTTAACTTCGTAATCTTGAAACTTACATCGGTGTAGTTCCTAAGGGCCGGCTTATCTTTCCAAGATGAATCGGGACCTTAATCGATGTTTGTGATGCCCGGATAGTTACGCTACAGTAACCCTCCGCTAATGACGCCACGTCACCACGATTACCGTTGTTAATCTTGCGATGATTCAAATCTCGTTCAAATTTCAAATTTAAAATCGAGGCAAACAATAAAAGTTTTCAAATATTAAAACTAAAATGTTTGGAGTAATCCAAATATTGCATAGGTAATTGTGGCGGAGAAACCAAACTTTGATCAAGTGTTTAAAGGCTCTAAAATAAATAAAACAGTAGCGTAAACATTTAAATAAATGTCTTTCATAATTTATAGAGTGTTAAACTATTTTAATTAGGTGTGGACTTTTGTGGCAATGGTAAAACTAGTCACACTAATTTAGGTGCTTTTGTATATATTTTGTAAAACAAAATTAAATGAGCATAAAGATAAATAAAGTAAAATTACAAAAAAAACAAAAGAATAAAAGGAAAACAAACCCCCCCCCTCCCGACTCGGCCTTGGCCCAGTTGGCCGTGCGGCCCAGCTAGCCTACTGGCCCAATCGGCCATCACCCCACTCCCCCTTATCCACTACCCCCGAACCCTAACCCCTGACCGCACCACTCCCCTACTCGTCCCACTCCTCCCTCTGCTCCCCCGATCCAGATTGGATCGGGAGCTCGACGGCGCCTCT
>NC_041384.1:56940452-56947587 GCF_002162155.2 Triticum dicoccoides
CGTCTCCGCCCGGTGTGGCCCCGGCTGGCCGCGCCGGGTTGCCCCACCGTCGATGCCTCGGTGGCCTCGTCCCGCCCTGCGGGCGAGTGCCCGCTCGGGTGCGCCCGCACCCAGCGCCCCAGCGCCCGCTAGCAACTGCCCCGTGGTGGCCCTGTGTGCGGGGCCCCACGCCCCCCTGAAACGAAAACGAAATAAAAAAATAATTTAAAAAAATGAATGAATTAATAAATAATAATTAAAATTAGTTAAAATGATAATTAATTAATTAATTAATTAATTAATTAATTAATTAAACGAATTAATCCTGATTAGATTAGCCTAATCAAATAACTAAACCCTAATTAACCTAACAGAGTATGAGAGGTGGGACCCACTGGACCCACGCGTCAGTTGACCCAGTCAACCCCTGTTGACTACTGACATCAGCATGACATCATGCTGATGTCATAAATCCAAATTTCGAATCAAATTAAATAATTAATTAAATTCCAGAAATTAGTAAAATCTTTAGAAAATCGTATCTTTTAATCTGTAACTCGGATTAAATTATTTTCAACATGAAAGTTGCTTAGAACGACGAGACGAACCCGGATACGCAACCCGTTCGTCCACCATGCCTCCCTAGCATACCGAACACGCACCTTTCCCCCTCTGGCTCCTTTGTCTGAAAATGCGAAACACCGAGAATACTTTCCCGGATGTTTCCCCCTTCACCGGTACCACCTCGTACCGCGTTAGGGCATGCCTAGCATCACGCTTTGTCATGTCATGCATCGTCATGCATTTGTTTGCATTATATTTATTGTTTCTTCCCCCTCTTCTCTCGCTAGACACCGAGACCGACGCCGCTGCTACCCAGTATGACTACGGTGTTGACGACCACTCTCTCTTGCCAGAGCAACCAGGCAAGCCCACCCCCCTTGATCACCATATATCGCCACTCTCCTCTATACTTCTTGCATTAGAGTAGTGTAGCATGTTACTGCTTTCCATTAATCCTATCCTGAGGCATAGCCTGTCATTGTTGCTACAACTGTTGATACCTTACCTGCAACCCTAAATGCTCAGTATAGGATGCTAGTTTATCATCAGTGGCCATACATTCTTATCCGTCTGCCATGCTATACTATCGGGCCGTGATCACTCGGGAGTTGATCACGGGTATATACCTATACTTTATACATGATACATGTGATGACTAAAGTCGGGTTGGCTCGAGGAGTACCCGCGAGTGATTCACGGATTGGGGCTGAAAGGACCTTTGTCCCGACGGCCCTCTGGGTGGATCTTTGTGGCGGAGCGACAAGGCAGGTTGAGACCACCTAGGAGAGAGGTGGGCCTAGCCCTGGTCGGCGTTCGCGGTTACTTCAAAATAACACGCTTAATGAGATCTGGGTATTTGATCTGAGTCTGGCTACTGGCCTATACGCACTAACCATCTACGCGGGGACAGCTATGGGCACTCGACGTTGTGGTATCAGCCGAAGCCTTCGTGACGTCAGCAACTAAGTGGCGCGCGCCGGGTTGGACCGTGTAATGCAACTTCTTTTGTAATGGAGGTTGCTAGGTCTGCTCTCCGGCCGCGTACGCAACATGCAGGTGTGCAATGGGCGATGGGCCCAGACCCCTACGCCATAGGATTTAGACCGGCGTGCTGACCTCTCTGTTGGGACTAGGTAGGGCTGCGACGTGTTGATATTCCGAGGTCGGCATGACCCAGGAAAGTGTGTCCGGCCAAATGGGATCGAGCGTGTTGGGTTATGTGGTGCACCCCTGCAGGGAAGTTAATCTATTCGAATAGCCGTGATCTTCGATAACAGGACGACTTGGAGTTGTACCTTGACCTTATGACAACTAGAACTAGATACTTAATAAAACACACCCTTCCAAGTGCCAGATACAACCGGTGATCGCTCTCTAACAGGGCGACGAGGAGAGGATCGCCGGGTAGGATTATGCTATGCCATGCTACTTGGAGGACTTCAGTCTACTCTCTTCTACATGCTGCAAGATGGAGGCTGCCAGAAGCATAGTCTTTGACAGGACTAGCTATCCCCCTCTTATTCCGGCATTCTGCAGTTCAGTCCACATATGATCCCCTTATTCCATTTGATACCAATGCATACATATGTAGTGTAGCTCCTTGCTTGCGAGTACTTTGGATGAGTACTCACGGTTGCTTTTCTCCCCCTTTTCCCCTTTCCTATATCCGATTGCTGTCACCAGACGTTGGAGTCCAGGAGCCAGACGCCACCGTTGATGATGACTACTACTACTCGAGAGGTGCCTACTACTACGTGCAGCCCGCTGACGACGACCCAGAGTAGTTTAGGAGGATCCCAGGCAGGAGGCCTGCGCCTCTTTCGATCTGTATCCCAGTTTGTGCTAGCCTTCTTAAGGCAAACTTGTTTAACTTATGTCTGTACTCAGATATTGTTGTTTCCGCTGACTCGTCTATGATCGAGCTCTTGTATTCGAGCCCTCGAGGCCCCTGGCTTGTAATATGATGCTTGTATGACTTATTTTATTTGTAGAGTTGTGTTGTGATATCTTCCCGTGAGTCCCTGATCTTGATCGTACACGTTTGCGTGTATGATTAGTGTACGATTGATTCGGGGGCGTCACAAGTTGGTATCAGAGCCGACTGCCTGTAGGAATCCCCCTTCCACACTCCTTGGTCGAAGTCGAGTCTAGACATTACAAAACTTTTTAGTAACATGGCTATGTGTCTTACGGGCCCACGCCGCCATTGGGTGGTAGTAGGATCTTTTACTCCTTGACTATACTCCAGGACTCTGATCTCTCTTCTATTCGGGTTAAATGAATTTTGCTAAATCTAACATTAGGATCTCATTATCACTTTCACCCGGAGAGCCCCTTATTACTGATGATCGTCTGCTGCACGTGAAGACCCTGGAGATACTCTCCGCTGTTAACCCGAGAACTTGTGTTCATCGCGTTTGCAATTCCCCTTCCACCGTCAGCCTTATGGATAACTACTTGCAGTTGTTATTCTTACATTCATCCCTAGTTGGTCTTGTTATTACAAGATACCCCGAAATACTCGTCGTTGTTTTGATAATCCTTTGAGCTTACTGCCTTGCTGTTCTTTGTCACCTGAATACCCCTATGGATAATTCTCGCACTTATCAAGTATCCTCTCATCCCCCAGTTGTTCATGTGTTTCACAATGGTCTTCAGAATAATATTCGATCCTCCAAAAATCCTTAGTAGCTTATTGCTTTGCAATACTTGTCTGCTTGCATTATGGATGTTTTCCATATGTCTGGCAATATTCGTTAGTATCCTTAGACACCATCATTTTGATCCTATTGATTCAACATGAGTGCGAATGCACGCAATCATCAGTTGATCCTTCTAAATTATCTTTCCGGCTCAGACGTCATTTTAAACATGAGCTGGTTCTCTACCAATCCAATTGACGTCAATTGTACCCCTAAGGCTATTCAACTTATCCATCCCTAATCAGAACATTGCTTCTGATCCCTTGATTTGAAAATCATAATTCCTTTGCATTTGAGCTCTGGATTAGTCAGTTGTTTCCATAATCCAATGCCTTTGCATTGTTACTTCCTCTGGTTGTGTGCCGCTGCTCACGTCAACTCTGTTATGGACCGGTAGATCCTTTAATGGACTTTATCCGACAGCGTCCTTCATATTCAATAACCTTGTGAGCCTTCCCTCGGATACATAATGCCGTTGGTAAATGGTATCATCTACTTTCTCAACCTTGCTCTACTTTCGAGCTTGTGATATTTACTCTTGAAACTTATGGTATATGTTTCTAAGAAGCCCCTATGGGTTGAACATATGCCTTCTCTAAACTGTGTGAACTCGAAAGTTTTCATGAGTCATACACTTCTGGTATTTTGCCAAATAAAATTTCAACACTACAACTTCTTCGAAAGTGAGAAGTGAATGAAAGGTTATGCATTGGACAAGTGGGAGTCAACCTTGAACTTTGTGTTCATGCCCATGGACACGATGTAGATCTTATCATTAAAGCTTCTCTTAAATTAAATTATTCCTTTGGTAGAAGTTCATCTTATATCCGAGATCTGGCCTTTTGCAATAGTGTTTCCGACCATGTTCTCCTTTAAATACCATTTCTCGGACAAGTTGAAGTAATAGTCTTCTACAGATCATTGCACCCGACCAACCTTTACTTTGATCTACCGTCGTGTATTACACTCTGGTATCTCAAGAATATCATAGAACTGCATAACTTCTTATGGGTTCTTCATCAACTACTATTTCTCACCAATTCCAATTTTCCTGGGTTCTGGGTTGTCGTCAACCGAGGACACCAATAAGTGAATCGATTCCGCACTCTGGTTCAATAACTCTTAAATAATTGTTGTTGCTTACGAGTTAACATTCCTTTAAGTCATTCCTAGCCTGATCGGCTATATCATCATGGTGCTAAATTTTAACTGTGCTACTTGGTCCTTCTTCACGGAGCACAATTCTCGATGATGAGCTAAGCTTACGTCGATTTTTCCTCATCATATCATTTCGCCTTGAACCGCAAGCTTGATTTCAAGTTTGTGTCGTAACCATGGTTCCAATAACCTTCCGTTTATCATTCGTTTGACTAGATGTCATCACAGATTGATTACATCTTCATGAAATCTCTCGACAAATGTGTCGTGATCATCATCAGCATTCCGAGCTCTTCCAAGATATCAATTGAGTTCATGATGATAAATACCATCCTTGCGCTCGATGATTTGTGTTACCATCGACCACTTTATTGACTTCCCTCCAACACAAACTTGTTCGTGTTTTGTGTTATACATTGAGTTCCTTGCTATCCCGCATTTGTTCTTCTTTACCTTGGAGTATTACCATCTTTAATTTCAAGAAAATCGTGAGGATTTCATCACCTCTTAAGGATTCTTGATACAAGTAATACTTCTCACCATCACCTTTCTTTCTTGGTCCCCGTGTTGGTTCTAACCGGGATACCAACAGGTGAAGGGTGCTGTTTGGATTCTGCCCTTCTAGCAACCCTATTGCCTTGAAGTTAATGGTCGGACGTTCATTCTTAGACTATTGATCACTGAATCACCATTCTAACATTTTATCATGCTACCTAAGGCCATACTTTGGGCACCCTTTTCAACTAATGTTTAATTGTGTATGTTTTTCCTTGAGCATACATCATTATATCATTTGATCCGACAAATGTTATCTCCTTGTTCACATAACTGTGGAAATCCATCTTTTTGGATACCTCGTTGAATTATTGCCAAGTCCATCAGCCACCTCCTCATCCTCTCCTTGGCTTAATGATGAATCCCTTCGTGTATCCAAAGTCTGACCTTTGATTGAAGACCATGTCAATGCTATCTCGAAGCATGTCTGTGATACTCCAATTTTCAATAAGAACATTTGAAGCACAAAGCTACATTTTATTTATCAATTATCCAAACACCGTCGTATGGATAATGGCATGTAATTTCTCTTCCCTTTCCTAAAGGGGTTTTCTGTGTTATATCCCTTCAGGGATATCTTGCTCTGCTTGCCCTTGGGGAGGATATACCCTTGAAATATGTCTTTAAACACATTTTCCTTTCCGTTGTTCTATTTAATCTGATAATCCTGTTTTCCTTTCCATTGGTTGGTTTAACGTTTCTTGAGGTCTAAGTAATCTAAGCAGTATTATTCTCCTGCTTATGTAAACACCTCGGTGTACAATTCTGTCAGCAAGACCCTGTTACCATCGTTGATGACATTTCGGTAACCACGATGGACGAGAACTTTGCCTATTGGTCCGCCTCGTTCAACAAGCAGGAAAATGGTTCTCTTCGTCCCTCGCCCTTGGTATCGACATCGTTGCCGACATAATCAACAGGCTACCCTCTGACATGTCTTTCTTGCATGATCATGCAAGACGTCTCCGCCCTTCCCACTTTTAACCCACATGATGGGCCCATAATCCACAGTTCCACAGGATCAAAACCTGACTCTCCTGTACAACCCTGTTTATAATGGTTATTCCCCATGCTTGGTTTCGTATTTAATTCATGGGTCACCTTCCTAGTGCTCTATTCTGGTATCAGACGCAATACTTACTCTCGCTACTCTGAACCCCTTTCTCACTCAGGTTCAGACTTCGAGCAACTATCTATCTGCTTGAAACTTCTTATTGTACCTTCGAACTTTACTCTCAATGTGTTTTAATGGTTCAACTCGGGAGGCACTCGTATGATCATTCATGGGTTAACCCCAGATTTTACCGTTATAGCATTCTGTCGTTGCCAATCTGCCCCGTTACCTATTCGTAATAACGATGGAACCCCCGAAGAAAGGATGAAGACTTCATAATGATGACCTGAAGTAGTGGAATGAAGACATCAATGTAATGGATTGACCTCTTCGAGAAAAGCAACCAAGACCGAGGAGATTCATTAGAATTACCTAACCAGACCCTTTCCCCCTTACTCCCGGTCCTAAATCTCGGGACGAGATTTCTTGTAGTGGAGGAGAATTGTGACGCCCGGATAGTTACACTACAGTAACCCTCCGCTAATGACGCCACATCACCACGATTACTGTTGTTAATCTTGCGATGATTTAAATCCCGTTCAAATTTCAAATTTAAAATTGATGCAAACAATAAAAGTTTTCAAATATTAAAACTAAAATGTTTGGAGTAATCCAAATATTGCATAGGTAATTGTGGCGGAGAAACCAAACTTTGATAAAGTGTTTAAAGGCTCTAAAATAAATAAAACAGTAGCTTATAAACATTTAAATAAATGTCTTTCATAATTTATAGAGTGTTAAATTATTTTAATTAGGTGTGGACTTTTGTGGCAATGGTAAAACTAGTCACACTAATTTAGGTGCTTTTGTATATATTTTGTAAAACAAAATTAAATGAGCATAAAGATAAATAAAGAAAAATTATAAAAAAAGAAAACAAAAGAATAAAAGGAAAACAAACCCCCCCCTCCCGACTCGGCCTTGGCCCAGTTGGCCATGCGGCCCAGCTAGCCTACCGGTCCAACCGGCCATCACCTCACTCCCCCTTATCCACTACCCCCGAACCCTAACCCCTGACCGCACCACTCCCCCACTCGTCCCACTCCTCCCTCTGCTCCCCCGA
>NC_041384.1:56948013-56990448 GCF_002162155.2 Triticum dicoccoides
GCGTTGACGCACTGCGCCACCGCCTTGTTCCCCCCCACTGCATCACGCGCGCCCGCGCCGCAGCTCGCACAGCAGCCGCCCCGCCGCATGAGGTGCTCGCCCGCACGCGCCTGCGACCAGCGCCCGCTGCGCGTCGTCCTGCGGCGCTCCTCGC
Source organism: Triticum dicoccoides (assembly GCF_002162155.2). Lineage (NCBI taxonomy): Eukaryota > Viridiplantae > Streptophyta > Magnoliopsida > Poales > Poaceae > Triticum > Triticum dicoccoides. The sequence continues at coordinate 56,948,168 of NC_041384.1, forward strand.
CCCTGATGCCCCTTCCCCATGCGTCGCGTTCTCGCCTCTCCCCTTCCTGCGCCCTATCAGCCGCGGCCACCGCTCGGTTGGCCCGCGCCCATCGCTGCCCACCGGCGAGTGCCATCCCTTGTCTCTGCCCGGTGTGGCCCCGGCTGGCCGCGCCGGCTTGCCCCGCCGTCGGTGCCTCGGCGGCCTCGTCCTGCCCTGCGGGCGAATGCCCGCTCGGGTGTGCCCGCACCCAGCGCCCTAGCAACCGCCCTGCGGTGGCCCTGTGTGCGGGGCCCCACGCCCCCCTGAAACGAAAACGAAATAAAAAAATAATTTAAAAATGAATGAATTAATAAATAATAATTAAAATTAGTTAAAATGATAATTAATTAATTAATTAAAGAATTAATTAAACGAATTAATCCTGATTAGATTAGCCTAATCAAATAACTAAACCATAATTAACCTAACAGAGTATGACAGGTGGGACCCACTGGACCCACGCGTCAGTTGACCCAGTCAACCCCTGTTCACTGCTGACGTCAGCATGACATCATGCTGATGTCATAAATCCAAATTTCGAATCAAATTAAATAATTAATTAAATTCCAGAAATTAGTAAAATCTTTAGAAAATCGTATCTTTTAATCCGTAACTCGGATTAAATTACTTTCAACATGAAAGTTTCTCAGAACGACGAGACGAACCCGGATACGCAACCCGTTCGTCCACCACGCCTCCCTAGCATACCGAACACGCAACTTTCCCCCTCCGGCTCCTCTGTCCGAAAACGCGAAACATCGAGAATACTTTCCCGGATGTTTCCCCCTTCACCGGTACCACCTCGTACCGCGTTAGGGCACGCCTAGCATCACGCTTCGTCCTGTCATGCATCGTCATGCATTTGTTTGCATTATATTTATTGTTTCTTCCCCCTCTTCTCTCGCTAGACACCGAGACCGACGCCGCTGCTACCCAGTACGACTACGGTGTTGACGACCACTCTCTCTTGCCAGAGCAACCAGGCAAGCCCCCCCCCCTTGATCACCATATATCGCCTACTCTCCTCTATACTTCTTGCATTAGAGTAGTGTAGCATGTTACTGCTTTCCGTTAATCCTATCCTGAGGCATAGCCTGTCATTGTTGCTACAACTGTTGATACCTTACCTGCAATCCTAAATGCTTAGTATAGGATGCTAGTTTATCATCAGTGGCCATACATTCTTGTCCGTCTGCCATGCTATACTATCGGGTCGTGATCACTCGGGAGTTGATCACGGGTATATACCTATACTTTATACATGATACATGTGATGACTAAAGTCGGGTTGGCTCGAGGAGTACCCGCGAGTGATTCACGGATTGGGGGCTAAAAGGACCTTTGTCCCGATGGCCCTCTGGGTGGATCTTTGTGGTGGAGCGACAGGGCAGGTTGAGACCACCTAGGAGAGAGGTGGGCCTGGCCCTGGTCGGCGTTCGTGGTTACTTCAAAATAACAAGCTTAACGAGATCTGGATATATGATCTGAGTTTGGCTACTGGCCTATACGCACTAACCATCTACGCGGGGATAGTTATGGGCACTCGACGTCGTGGTATCAGCCGAAGCCTTCGTGACGTCAGCGACTGAGTGGCGCGCGCCAGGTTGGACCGCGTAACGCAACTTCCTTTGTAATGGAGGTTGGTAGGTCTGCTCTCCAGCCGCTTACGCAACGTGCAGGTGTGCAATGGGCGATGGGCCCAGACCCCTGTGCCATAGGATTTAGACCGGCGTGCTGACCTCTCTGTTGGGCCTAGGTAGGGCTGCGACGTGTTGATCTTCCGAGGCCGGGCATGACCCAGGAAAGTGTGTCCGGCCAAATGGGATCGAGCATGTTGGGTTATGTGGTGCACCCCTGCAGGGAAGTTAATCTATTCGAATAGCCATGATCTTCGATAACAGGACGACCTGGAGTTGTACCTTGACCTTATGACAACTAGAACCGGATACTTAATAAAACACACCCTTCCATGTGCCAGATACAACCGGTGATCGCTCTCTAACAGGGCGACGAGTAGAGGATCGCCAGGTAGGATTATGCTATGCGATGCTACTTGGAGGACTTCAGTCTACTCTCTTCTACATGCTGCAAGACGGAGGCTGCCAGAAGCGTAGTCTTCGACAGGACTAGCTGTCCCCCTCTTATTCTGGCATTCTGCAGTTCAGTCCACATATGATCACCTTATTCCATTTGATACCAACGCATACATATGTAGTGTAGCTCCTTGCTTGCGAGTACTTTGGATGAGTACTCACGGTTGCTTTTCTCCCCCTTTTCCCCTTTCCTATATCCGATTGCTGCAACCAGACGTTGGAATCCAGGAGCCAGACGCCACCGTTGATGATGACTACTACTACTCGAGAAGTGCCTACTACTACGTGCAGCCCGCTGATGACGACCGGGAGTAGTTTAGGAGGATCCCAGGCAGGAGGCATGCGCCTCTTTCGATCTGTATCCCAGTTTGTGCTAGCCTTCTTAAGGCAAACTTGTTTAACTTATGTCTGTACTCAGATATTGTTGTTTCCGCTGACTCGTCTATGATCGAGCTCTTGTATTCGAGCCCTCGAGGCCCCTGGATTGTAATATGATGCTTGTATGACTTATTTTATTTGTAGAGTTGTGTTCTGATATCTTCTCGTGAGTCCCTGATCTTGATCATACACGTGTGCGTGTATGATTAGTGTACGATTGATTCGGGGGTGTCACAATGTTACTTTGAGCAAACGTACATTATCCCCCAAGTGTCAAGAATAATACTTTGTATTGTGCTTGAAACTTGTTAAAAAAATCTGATAATCAAGCAAATAGGCATTAGCCCTCAAGTGCCAAGTGTATAACTTGTTATGTGCTTGGGACTTCCAAATTATACTGCTGCTTCATAATATGTCTTTCTCTTACAAGCTGAGCTGAGCAAAAAGGAAGCCCAAATCGCCGACTTTCAAGAAAATATCAAAACCCAGCAAGCAGAGACCTCCAAGGTCAAAGAAGAACTGACCAGCGCTTTAACAGCCATGGAGAAGCTGAATGAAACTTTGAAGAAGGAACGGGCAGACAGGGGCATAGAAAAATCCGCTTTACAAAAGAGAGCCGAAGACGCAGAGGCAGCCCTTAAACCGGTGGTCGAAGAACTGACCGGTTTAAAGCGGCAGATCAATGCCATGACCTCTGCTGTTTTTGGTAAGTATCTCTCCTGAAGCTTTTCATTAAACATTATCTCATCGGTTGCCGGTTTACTAATGCTTGCAATAACACAGGAACCCGCATTACCCACCTGGGCTCTGACATGCGGATGAAGCTGAAAGCTACCTATACACTGATAGAGCAGTTATATTCCGGAGCTCAACGGGCCATCTGCACTGCTGCACATAACAAAGCGCCTCCATCTTTGATAAAGGAGACCATTGAGAAATTGTCAATGTTGCCTGCCCGTCTGGATGAGTTAAAGAGATCAGGTGCAAGGGCTGGTGCGCTGACTGCACTAATGTGGGCGAAGGCATGGATACCGGATCTTGACTCGTCGGATATTGGCAGAGGCTATCCTAGCATAAAATAGGACGGCTCCGAGTTTAACAATGACGATCTTCGGAGGCTGACAAAAGAAATGCGCCGTATAGCGAGCAAATTGGCCGCAGAAACAGATCTCTCTCACTACCAGTCGGTTTATGATGCTGATCACAAAAGACTTCCTGCGCCAACACATGATGTAGAAGATCTTACGCCGCCAATCCGTAAGCATACCTATGCCCCTGATGTTGACCCCTCAAACCTTATAAGTGATGAAGCTATGTTTCAAGCCTTGATTGGAATCGATTGGTCAACCATTGACTTCCAGCCACTGGGTAGAGAGGAGGAAGATGCACCGGCACAGGACGATCCACAGCCTTCAACTCAGCCTGGTGATGAGTCATGAACCGGAGGCCGGTTTAACCTGTCGCAGCCTGCCTCTCTTGCTGAAACAATTATTCTATGTGGGCATTAAAGCGCCTTGTAATATGCTAGTTCAAACACTTGTCTATTATGCCATCGAGCATACTTGTTTTTCTTGATACTGATAACTCGCCATGCTTTTGGGATCTATTATATGCATAATCCGCAGTGGCTGTATTTTAACTTGTTCCTGCATACAAGAGATTGAAAGTGTCCTGGCGGTTTACCGCTGGACGGGTCATGATGCCCAAATATACAACCTAGGTGTAGAGCCAAGGTTGTATTTAAAAACAACCAGATATAAATTAGATGATACATGTTACCTCGTTGGTTGACCAACAGTTGTTATAATAAGGGTGATAACACCAATCTGCAATATTGATGACTCCTTCCATGTTTGCCGGTTTACGATAAAACTGTACCGGGTTATGATAAACACCGGTTTTATCCATATAATACTAGTGACTTGTAGTCAAAACCAGACCGGATCAATAAGTGTCGGATTATAGCTGATCATGTACTGACAACTTAGCGTTGTAAGCCATGCTGGGTTTTAATAAACTTCGGTTTATCAGAAAATATTTATGAATCTTATCGAAGGAGAAAAAACTTTGCAAAAAACACAAGAAGAATATGCAGGGCTTTTCATGGGCTGCTAGGCCCTACATCGAGGCTTTTCATGGGCTGCCAGGCCACTGAGTTAAACCATTTTTCAAAGCCTTTTAAGATGGACCTCAATCTTTAACCAATCATCGTTTTAACTTTGACAAGTTCAGGGTCTATGAGGTTGACTTGTCAAACATTCGACGGGTCATACCAGGTTTACCTAGATGGAGTGGCTTACTTAAAAAGGCAGGATAACCCGGGGTTTTAGGTGAATACACCTGGCTTCCAAGCCTAGCTTGATAGCCTATTGAAAGGGTGCAAACTCTTTGTTCTTTGAGAAGCAAAGAGCCCCCAAGCAACATTTGAGTTGTGCTCGGTGGGTGCCTATGTTTGAGTTGTGCTGGTGCCACACTCTCTTTGGCCCCACATAATTTCCTTTTAGCCTTAAGCGTATTAAGAGGTGTAGCTATGGTGCGAATACAACCAAGCCCCCTAGTGATTTCCCTTTATATGTACGGCTTTATAAGCCGGATCAGTAGAACTCCACTTTATAAATAGAAGCCCTCATGTAAACACACATGATGTAAAAAAAACAACAGAGACCCCGCTTTAGCTGAGGCTCCGGTTTATTATATTGATCATAATATATACATTGTCATAATTATGTACATAAGAAGAGCCTGTGGCTCAAGTATAGTAAGGCCGAAGATGAGCTATATTCCACGGCCGCTGGGTCTCCTGCTCCGATTGACGTGAGTGTTTGTGCTCTCGAACATCAATAAGGTAGTATGATCCATTGTACAATTTTTTGCTGACCACAAAAGGCCCTTCCCAAGGTGGGGATAACTTGTGCATATCAGTCTGATCCTGGATGAGCCGGAGCACCAGATCGCCTTCTTGAAAAGTTCTGGTTTTAACCCGGCGGTTCTGATAACGTCGCGGATATTGTTGATAAATCGCCGAACTTGCCGCTGCAAGATCACGCTCCTCATCTAACAGGTCCAGTGAGTCATGACATGCTCGCTCATTATCAACTTCAACATAAGCCACCACACGGGGCGAGTCATGACGGATGTCACTAGGGAGAACCGCTTCTGCTCCGTAAACCATGAAGAAAGGTGTGTAACCCGTAGATCTGTTTGGTGTGGTGTTGATACTCCATAACACGGAAGGTAACTCCTCCACCCAACAACCCGGCTCCGCTTTAAAGGAACCATAAGCCGGGGTTTGATACCTCTCAAAATCTCTTGATTGTCCCTCTCTACTTAACCATTAGATTGGGGGTGAGCCACTGATGATACGTCAAGCCGGATGTGCTCACGTTGACAAAATTCTTCCATACCACCCTTGGACAGATTAGTATCATTATCAGTTATAATGTTGTCTAGAAAACCAAACCAGAAGATCACCTTTTTGATGAATTGAACCGTTGTGGCCGCATCAAACTTGTTGAGTGGCTCTGCCTCTATCCACTTGGTGAACTTATCAACCGTCACGAATAAGTGGGTCTTCTTGTCATTGGACCTCTTAAAGGGTCCAACCATATCCAACCCCCAAGTTGCAAACGGCCAAGTGATTGGAATCATCCTTAATTCTTGGGCCGGAACATGAGCACGGCGTGCAAACTTCTGACAACTATCACACCTCTTTACCAAATCCTCAGGATCAGCATGAGACGTCAACCAATACAAACCGTGACGAAAGGCCTTAGCCACCAAGGATTTTGAACCGGCGTGGTGACCACAATCTCCTTCGTGGATCTCACGCAAAATCTAACAACCTTCTTGAGGAGACACACAACGCTGAAACGCCCCTGTTACGCTGCAATGATGCAGCTCCCCATTGATAATGGTCATTGACATGGATCACTGGATTATCTGCCGGGCCAAGGTTTCATCGTCTGGTAACTCGCCCCGGTTCATGTATGCCAGGTATGGGACCGTCCAATCTGGAATAACGTGAAGAGCTGCCACCAATTGAGCCTCCGGGTCAGGCACAGCTAAATCCTCCTCCGTAGGTATCTTGACTGACGGATTATGCAGCACATCTAGAAAGGTATTGGGTGCCACTGCTTTACGTTGAGAGCCTAAGCGACTTAAAGCATCTGTCGCTTCATTCTTTCGTCGGTCTATATGGTCAACCTGATAACCCTTGAAATGACCAGCCACTGTGTCCACCTCTCGCCTATACGCCGCCATGAGTGGATCCTTGGAATCCCAAGTGCCAGACACTTGTTGAGCCACCAGGTCCGAGTCACCAAAGCACTTAACCCGGCTTAAATTCATCTCCTTAGCCATCTAAAGACCATGGAGCAAGGCCTCATACTCAGCTGCATTGTTAGTGCAAGGGAACATTAAACAGAGAACATAACAAAACTTATCACGTCGTGGGGAAGTTAATATGACTCCAGCCCCCGAGCCCTCCAATTGTCCGGACCCATCAAAAAGAATAGTCTAATACGTGTTGTCACGCTTTTCCTCCGGTGCCTGCAACTCTGTCCAATCATTGATGTAGTCCGCAAGTGCTTGGGATTTGATTGCTGTGCGAGGCGTATATTTTAACCCGTGAGGTCCAAGCTCAATAGCCCATTTGGCAATCTGGCCAGTTGCTTCTCTGTTTTGGATGATATCTCCCAAGGGGGCTCAACTGACCACTATGATAGGATGACCCTGAAAATAATGCTTGAGCTTCCGGCTTGCCATGAAAACCCCATACACCAGCTTTTGCCAATGTGGGTACCTCTGTTTGGACTCAATAAGCACCTTGCTAATGTAATAAACCGGCTGTTGAACCGGATACTCCTTTCCAGCCTCCTTGCGCTCCACAACAATAGCCACACTAACAGCCCGGGCATTAGCAGCCACATATAGCAATAAGGGCTCTTTATCGACCGGAGCCGCAAGGACAGGTGGTTTGGCTAACTGTCTCTTCAAGTCCTCAAACGCTTTATCAGCAACATCACACCAGACAAAGTCATCCGTCTTCTTAAGCATCTGATACAAAGGGATAGCCTTCTACCCAAGGCGACTGATAAACCGGCTTAAGGCCGCAGTCCGGCCCGCCAGGCGCTGAACGTCATTGATACACGCCGGTTTAGCCAGAGATGTGATAGTTGTGATCTTCTCCGGATTAGCTTCAATGCCCCTATTAGACACCAGAAAACCCAAGAGCTTGCGGTACACCAAAGACACATTTGGCCAGATTAAGCATCATCTTATAAACCCGGAGGTTATCAAAAGTTTCCTTCAAGTCATCTATCAATGTTTCCTCCTTTCTGGATTTCACCAGAATATCATCCACATAAGCATGAACATTAAGCCCAATCCGTTTATGAAGACAATTCTGGACACAGCGCTGATAAGTTGCCTGGGCACTCTTGAGCCCAAAAGGCATAGATACATAGCAGAAGGCTCCAAAGGGAGTTATGAAAGTTGTCTTCTCCTGGTCCTTAACTGCCATTTTGATCTGATGATAACCAGAATAAGCATCCAGAAAACACAAACAGTCACAACCCGCCATAGCATCAATAATTTGATCAATACGAGGGAGGGCAAAGGGGTTAGCTGGATAGGCCTTGTTCAAGTCTGTGTAGTCCACACACATGCGCCAAGTGTCATTTTCTTAAGTACCAGCACCGGATTAGCTAGCCACTCAGGGTGAAAGACCTCCACAATGAACCCTGCTGCCAAAAGACGGGCTACCTCCTCACCAATAGCCTTATGCCTTTCCTCGTTGAAGCGGCGGAGGAACTGCCTAACCGGTTTGAACTTAGGATCTATATTAAGAGTGTGCTTAGCGAGTTCCCTCGGTACACCTGGCATGTCAGAAGGCTTCCATGCAAAGATGTCCCGGTTCTCATGGATGAACTCGATGAGCGCGCTTTCCTATTTTGGATCCAGGTTAGCGCTGATGCTGAACTGCTTGGATGAATCGCCAGGAACAAAGTCAACCAGCTTAGTCTCCTCAGCCGTTTTAAATTTCAGCGCCGGATCATGCTCTGTAGTTGGCTTTTTCAGAGAAGTCATATCTGCCGGATCAACGTTGTTCTTATAAAAATTCAGCTCCTCTATGGCACAAACCGACTCGGCATAAGCTGCATCACCCTCTTCACATTCCAAAGCAATCTTCCGGCTCCCATGCACTATGATGGTCCCCTTATGACTCGGCATAAACATAACAAGGCCTTGCCATGAACTTAGCATAAGCCGGCCGTTCGAACAAGGCATGATATGGACTCTTGATTTTCACCACTTCAAAAGTCAACACCTCTGATCTTGAATCATGATCATCTCCAAAGGCAACCTCTAGAGCTATCTTGCCAACTGGGTATGCCGATTTACCAGGCACCACACCATGAAAAATGGTGTTCGACGGTTTAAGATTCTTATCTGTCAACCCCATGCGACGGAAGGTTTCATAGTAAAGGATGTCGATACTGCTTCCTCCATCCGTAAGCACCTTGGTTAACTTATACCCCCCAACCTGAGGTGCCACCACCAAGGCCAGATGACCCGGATTATCAACCCGGGGTGGATGATCCTCTCGACTCCACAAAATGGGCTGTTCAGACCAGTGCAGATAACGAGATACAACCGGTTCAACGGAGTTCACAACCCTTTTATGAAGCTTCTGATCGCACTTACATAAGCTAGTGGTGAAGACATGGTACTACCCACTATTCAACTGCTTCGGATTGCTCTGATAACCTGATTGCTACTGTTGTTGATTCCCCTGATGGTTATAACCTCCCTGGTTGCCCTGACTGCTTTGATTGACATGCCCGGTTTGGTTGCCTTGGAATCCTGAACCGGAACTGCCACCACCATAACCCGACCCATGGAAACCGCCTCCTGAACCGTCGGGCGGTCCATGGTCGTATTGAAAGAGATTTGAATTTTTGAGCTCCCGCATAATGAAGCAATCCTTCCAAAGATGTGAGCTGGCCTTTCCTTCGACCCATGCTTTGGGCAAGGTTGATTTAACAGGCGCTCAAGAATGGGGCCTGACCCTCCACCCCGCTGGGGCGGTTTACCCTTACGCTGCTGACTGTTATCCTGGGTGTTGGTGTTAGCCACAAAGTCCAAGATATTATCCGCCTTGCGTTTACCGTTGTTCCCATGGCCTCCCAGGTTATGTTGTTGTCCTTTGGTGTTGCCGCTCTTCTTTCCCTTCCCTGTCTTGTCGTCATCAGAGTCGGCGTACTTTACCAGAGCCGCCATAAGTGTTCCCATGTCATTGCAATGGCGTTTGAGCCATCCCAACTTTAGCTTCAGAGGTGCAAACCGGCAATTGCCTTCCAATGTTAAAACTGCTGTGTCAGCGTTGATGCAGTCTGATGAATGCAAAATCTCCGAAACCCGGTGCACCCGGCGGGTTGTTGATTCTCCTTCCTCTTGGACACGGGCAGCTAAATCCACGATTGACATGGGCTACTTGCACGTATCCTTGAAATTCTGGATGAACCGGGACCTTAACTCGTCCCACGACCCAATGGAGTTGGCCGGCAGGTTTTTCAACCATGTGCGAGATGTTCCCTCCAACATCATGGTAAAGTATTTGGCACACGCCGCCTCTTCCACATCTAGCATCTCCATTGCCATCTCATAGCTTTCCACCCATGACTCGGGGGATAATCGGTGGTGTAATTTGGCACCTTGCACGAGCCTTTGAAATCCTTGGGTTGCCGTACATTGCGTAGTGCTGGGACAAGACATGGTACCCCCAAAGAACTGGAGGTAACCCCTGGTTCCACCGACGTTGTTGGACGAACTGGAGTGAGTTGGCGGGCCTCGTGTTGCACCGCTAACTCGGCCTCTCGACATGCCCTAGCGCGATCCACTACATCCTGAGCATTGCCACCACCACCCGCCGGGTTATGGCCATGGGGCGGATTACGATTCCGCGCACTGCTTGATACGGCCAGTTCATCAATATGCCTGTTGTAGCTCCGGCTCGGGAGGGGAGTGGAATGAATCCTTTCGCGGCTATATGAATAAGCCTGCTGCTGAGTCAAGGCCGTCTGAAGGAGCTCCCTAGCCTGTCATGTTTCAACTGCTACTAGAGACTCGCCATCAATCGGGAGAGCCGCCAATCGTGAAGCGGCAGCAACGATGTTATCCAATGGGTTAGAGTAATGACCCGGAGGCGTTGAGACGTGTCATGATGGGACATCGTTCTGACGAGGCTGAGGGGGTGGATCCATCGCGCGCGGCTGAACCGGTGCCTCGGTCCCAGGCACCTCCGCCCGGTTTACCACTGGCTGGTTGCTAGTGCCTGCTCCTGGCGTGTTAAAAAGATTTCTTGCCTCAGAAACCGGTGGAAGGTGCGACCGGTATCTTCTCCTCATGACATCATCTGACGCACTCTGATCCAGCATAAGCCAGTAAGCCTGAGCCTCTAACTCGGCCCGCTCTGTAGCCATCTTGGTGTTCTCTACCGCCAGGTCTGCTTTAGCCTAAGTTATCTGATCCTTCACCTTTGCAATCTCCGCGTTGTGCTGATCCCGGTTTGTCGCGTCAACCTCTGCTGCCAGCAATGTTGCCAAAGCGTCGAACAAATCGGACAAAACCTGAGCGGAGGCGGCATAGAGCCCCCTGCTCCTGCTGGTGTTGCTGCTGCTGAACCGGAAATCATTGCTGCGGTGGTAGAAGAGTGTTGCGCTGATTGTGTACCGTCCATGAAGACCGCGACCCGACTCGGTGGATCAAGGGGGCCCGAAATACTGTCGCCATTGGAACCACCACTAATCCGGCCATGCTACAACTGATACAGTGACTCGGTCTCTCCGGTTGAAGACTCGTCATCGGAGTAGACAACGGTTTCGCCACGAGATGTTGATATATCCTCATATTCCGCTCCATGGATGACACCTACGAAGGCGCGCTTTACGGCGGGCTGAACCTGGGTAGATCTTGCATGTTGAGCCATCTCGATGATGTCGATGCAGATGCCCGGCTCAGGGCCCGGTTCGCCGATCTTGCCGATGAAGACGTGAATTCCACCAACGGGGACCCGGTACCCGTACTCAATTGAGCCGGCCTCGGGGCTCCATCCTGCATCGTCGATGTAGAGCTTGCCGCGACGACTCTTAGTCATCCGGCCCATAGCGTATCCCTTGAGTCCTTCGAAGCTGCCCTTCAAGAACTCGAAACCATCATGCGATGGCCCCACGGTGGGCTCCAACTGTCGTGGTTTTGTCACGGCATATGTCCTCGTGAAAGGACTTAGTCATGGAGCCATCGCTATGAGTTAGCTTAAAGGGGTTAAAGCGGACAAGGGACGCAAGAGTTTATACTGGTTCGGCCCCTTACGGTGAAGGTAAAAGCCTAATCCAATTTGTGATGGAATTGATAGGGTTTTGATGACCAGGGAGCGAATCCGCTTTGCCTGGCTCTCGAGTTGTTGTTTGTTGTTCCTAAACCGCCGTCAGGTCGTCCCTTTATATACACAGGTAGACGTCCGGTGGTTTACAGAATCCCGAGGCTGGTTCATAAACGTGTCCGGCTCGGTTTCTACCTTTCCTTGTCTTATAACATAAGTTACATATAATATGGCAGTTTACATCTATGGGCCCTAATCGCCTTCAGACCCTGGGCCTTTATGTCAGATCTCCTCCGTAAAGCGCCATCCCTTTTATCTTCATGGCCTTCAAACATGATCAACTCCTTGTGAGCATAACCCAGCCCTTTATGGCTGGTTCATACTTAATAGTAATATCCCCAACACAGCCCGTAGTAAAACATCAGTCCGCGGACAAACAGGTGGAGAGGGAATCCCAGCCCGCGGACGAAATGTGTCAAAAACACAACCCTCTCATGGGGCTCTGTGGTAGGGACGATATGTCCCTTGGCCGGGAGACGGTGAACGATCTCCTTGGCCAGATATCCGGCCTCTCGAAGCTCCTTGATGTCTTTCTTCTTAACAGAGGAGGCCATCCACTTGCCTCTAGCTCTGGATCCGAACATGGTTGGAGTGCTTTCTTCGGCGGGGGAAGCTAGAGCTTGGGCGCTGGAGCTCAAGAATGGATGGGCAGAGGAAGGAGAAGGCGTGGGTGAATGAGGACGAATCCTTATCCCCTTATAAAGGTCGTGAATGTCAAACGCCTTCCTACTCGCCTTAAAACTCACCTACTCCCAAGGGTTGTGTAAACGGCATGGTTGGGTTCCCCATGCCCGTATTGATGAGGATCCCGCAATAAGGGGACACGATATCTGCTTTGACAAGACGTGCCAATGGAAATCGCATCTCGAAACATGGGATGGCAGACAAAATGGTTCGATATAGTGACCGGGCAGACGTGATGTCATGTTCTAAAAAAGTTGTCAGCGGATTGGACTCATGGAATATTATATTCTCTCTACGGTTGTGTGTGGTGTGTGTTACAGGTCCGGACACGCCGATACGTCCGAAGACTATCTTGGAGTTCGGAGGAAGGAACCCGCCTTGCAATGCCGAAGACAGATATACGTGTCGGATACATTGTCATTGAAGCCAGGTTCAGGGGCTACTAAGGGAGTCCTAGACTAAGGGGTCCTTGGGCGTCTGGCCTGTTAGCCATGGGCCAGACTGATGGGATGTGAAGATACAAAGACCGAAGACTGCACCCGTGTCCGGATGGGACTCTCCTTGGCGTGGAAGGCAAGCTTGGCGACAAATTTGTAGATTCCTTTCTTTGTAACCGACCATGTGTAACCCTAGACCCTCCCGGTGTCTATATAAACCGGAGGACTTAGTCCGGAGGATAGATACATTATCATAACCACACAAGCTAGACCTCTAGGGTTTAGCCATTATGATCTCGTGGTAGATCAACTCTTGTAATACTCATATTCATCAAGATCAATCAAGCAGGACGTAGGGTATTACCTCCATAGAGAGGGCTCAAACCTGGGTAAAACATTGTGTCCCATGTCTCCTATTACCATCGAACTTAGACGCACAGTTCGGGACCCCCTACCTGAGATCCGCCGGTTTTGACACCGACAACCGGCAAGTCTCTTTACTCGTTCCGTAATGCAACATGTCGTAACTAACTCATTAGTCACATTGCTTGCAAGGCTTATAGTGATGTGCATTATAGAGAGGGCCCAGAGATACCTCTCCGATACACTGAGTCGCAAATCCTAATCTCGATCTATGCCAACTCAACAAACACCATCAGAGACACATGTAGAGCATCTTTATAGTCACCTAGTTACGTTGTGACATTTGATAGCACACTAAGTGTTCCTTCGGTATTCGGGAGTTGCATAATCTCATAGTCATAGGAACATGTATAAGTTATGGAGAAAGCAATAGCAGTAAACTAAACGATCAAAGTGCTAAGCTAACGGATGGGTCAAGTCAATCACATCATTCTCCAATGATGTGATCCGGTTTATCAAATGACAACTCTTTGTCCATGGCTAGGAAACTTAATCATCTTTGATCAATGAGCTAGTCAGGTAGAGGCATACTAGTGACACTCTTGTCTATGTATTCACACATGTACTAAGTTTCTGGTTAATACAATTCTAGCATGAATAATAAACATTTATCATGATATAAGGAAATATAAATAACAACTTTATTATTGCCTCTAGGGCATATTTCCTTCAGCCAAGGGGAGTCCCGCGCCTCCGCTTGTACCCGCACATCCGTCCCAGATGGGGACGCTGGAGGGTTCCTCGGCGTAGGTGGGTCAAGGGCAGGTGGCTCTAGACTCATCCGCGAGGTCTTCTCCGGCACGATCTTCACCGACAACACATGGACCGCATCGGGAAGTGGTGAGAGATATGGGAGGAGGCGCCAGGTCGCCTTCTTCCCCTTCGCCCGGTCTTGTCAGGACGGACGGACCTAAGGATGGGCTCTTCTCACCGCCGGCACGGACTACAGAGGAGGTGATCGCGTTTGGCGGCCATTCGGACCTGGTGCTATCAGGCAGGCGCGTCAGTAGCCGGGTTTCGGACCTGCCAGACGCCGATGACTTTCAGCTTGGGCGCGCTATGAGAGCCGCCAAGCTTAGGGACGTCGAGTCTCAGATAGGTATGTCGGTTAAGAAGCAATGTTCTATTCTACATTTTTCTGGGCATGAGATCATTTATGACATAGGATGTAACATCCCAAATTTTCAATTTGGAATGTTATACATTAGACCATCATTGCATATCATATTTTATTTGCGTTTGGTTTTGATCCTAGAATTTCTACGCAACTCAAGGACCCACAAAGAGAGTTGGGGAATTCATTATTTTCATATTTGAGTTTTCTCAAATTTTGAGAGTAGGACCATTTAATTTTATTTATTTTATCATCAATTATTTCTATTACAAAAATATGAGAGAGGGAATAAAATGACTTTCCCAAAATATAGAAATATTGAGGATTTAATAATAAAATTAAATAAGATTTTATTTCAGAGTTTTTCATTATTTTATTTGAATTTAGGAAAAATGTGCATTTTTCAAAATTCCATTTAGGCCCCAAATAAATGTTCATCTTGTGCGGCTTGATTTTAGAAGCCCGGGAAAATTTATTTCGGGATTTTTGGAGTCCATTTAGTATTTCTTTTTATTTTTCTTCTGCGCGTAATTATTAAAAAACGAACCGACCTAACGGGCCGTGTCCGACTAGGACTCCGGCCCGACTAGGCTATATAAGCCAGGGGCAGGCCCAGCCGAAGCTAGCGCCCCAGCCCCGGAAAACCCTAGCCGCCGGACGCCGCCGCCGCCGCCCCGCCGGCGCCGCCGGACGCCGCCCGAGGTCCGCCGACGCCTCGATTTCCTCGCCGGTTTTTTTATTTTTTTTCAAAAAACCGTTCGGTTTTTCCGTCGGTTTTTTTAGATTCGGTTTGTTTTTAAATAGATCGGTTTTTCCGGTTTATTTAAATAGCGAGCGTTCGTCCGTTCGTTCCTTCTAGCGAACGTTCGTCGTTTTTCTTTTTTCTCGGATTTAATCCGCGATTTTGCTGATCGCGATTCCTGATCCGATTTTCTTTTTAGTATAACTTCTCGCTCGTTTATCGGAATCAGGCGATTCAAGCGCCCAGAGTTTCGTCTCAAAACCCTCTATCCGTTTAACCAACTTAAACAAGTTTTTACTACTGTAAAATTTGCCCTAGATCCATATTAGTAGAACGAAGTTGTTTTCTTTCGCCGTTTGACTTTCGTTGCTTCGTTCGATTTGATTCTTTTTGCAAACCGGAGTTTTTAAGATGAACCTTCTGGTTGGATCTCTTATTTGAGTTTTACATGTGCATTAGATGAGTACTTATTGTATGCTTGTTTGTTTGTTTGCGATAGAATACCCGGAGTGCGCCGCTTGTTACTTCGAATCGCTAGGTTTCCCGGATCATCAGCAAGGCAAGTAACACTTTGATCATACCTTTCCTACTACCCAGTTTTACTGCATTAGATCAATTCTCACACATTGCATGATTAGGATCTAATTAAATTGTGGGATGAGAAGTAGTTGAGGTAGTACCTATTACCTGTTTATTACTAAACCTTTGAGAGTTACTTCTACGTTTGCTTTTTATGCCATGCTATGCTAGTAGACGTGGATTGGGTGAGTGATATCCATGACAGATGTGAGTTTGTTAATTAATGGTTTATCTAAGGTGGCAACTTAAACACACATCTGGGTGGATTGAGGCACCTGGGTATTCCAGGACTTGCCTGTTTTCTTTTGGACCGCCACCTAGGCTCAAAGGGATCATGACACTATTCATACTAGAAACTTCCGTGTGCAGCCACAAGCTATTATGGGCTCTAGCATAGTTGACTAAGTCGTGCGAACTCTTACAGTGGTAGACTAGCAGATGTAGGGGATGTAGGTGGTACGGTCTACCCGATCGTAAGGTGCGAGCGCTTCTGAAAGACTATGTCTCGGTCATCCGTCTTCTCAAATACCATGTAGTGCGAGAAACCAAACGGAGGCTATCGAGTCTTGTGGGGAAAAGTGTGCAAACCTCTGCAGAGTGTAATAAACTAATCATGGTTAGCCGTGTCCCCGGTTATGGACATCTTGAGTATCTAGTACCTGGATTATCATGTGAATCTCAACATGTTACCCTAAATTAATTTTGTTGGGTTTTGTTTAATGATGATGCTTAATTGGGATTGAGAATGTTGTCAACCATTCTCAATGTTTAACAACCACCATGATAGTAATTAAATTTATTCCTTTGAAGTAGGGAAAAATTGGCTTGACGCAAAACTGTAACCATAGAGCTTTCCACCAGCCAAATATGCATATAGTATAGCTGTTTCATTCCATTATTCTCTATGTGTTACCTTGCCAGCATATTCCAGGTGCTGACCCATTTCGGGCTGCAACGTTAATGTTGCAGACTTTTCAGACAACGATTAAGGAGTTTTTTTAGGTCGTGGTTCTATACTTAGTGATGCCGTTGGAGTTGATGGACTCACTTATCTTCCAAGCCTTCCGCTGTTATCGTTATTAGATGGTCTTAAGTCATATTTACTGTAATAAGTTCTCTATGGAGACACTCGATGTAATAAGTGTGTGATTGCTACACTGTTATAAATCCTCCGAGTACTGTGTGGTGTCAGCATTACTGATCCAGGGATGACACCGGAGCACAGAGATCAGACTGTTTGAGGTCTGGTCGCTACAGAGATGGTATCAGAGCACATGCTGACTGTAGGACATGACCACTATGCTAAAAAACCTAGATCACTATTCACTCTCTTCTCTTCTGACCTCTCATCTTTTCTACTCTTTAGGATGGCGGATGCAAGGAACAAATTCACGCAACCGGATGAAGATACACCCTTTGGACGTCACTTGAAGGAAGTCACTAGATACCTGAACATAGGAGTACCAAGCTTCACCGGAACCTACAACGCCACTTTACCTGAAGAAGAGCACTGGATGATTCAAGTTAATGTTCCAGGAAGAACGTTCATGCCAGTCACTGAGCCCATAGAGTTTTCTTTTGATGCACCAACTTGGAGTCTAGGAAAGAGCATGGCAGCACACATCGTCATGGGACGCATTGGAGAAGTCTACCGCAATGATCTCAAGGATACTATCTACCAGATTTGTGGGCGCGGAGATGAGCACTGGGAGATGATCAGTACCAGGAAGGATAGATCAATTGCAGCTTTTATCCAGGAGTTAAATCAGCACATTCGACGACAGGAGAACCAGATGTGCGCCGACATGATAGACCTGAAGAAGGCAAGGACAAGAATCAAGGAATTGGAGGAAGAACTCAAGTCTACACGTGAAGATTATGAAGAAGAAATTGAAGTATTCGTGGACAAGAATGTCGACCTAACAATGAAGATCGGGATATTCATGGGAGGCCCTACACCAGTAGATGAAGACGAAGAACCCAAGGAGATTAGCCCGGAAGACTATATCATCATCGACGACACCGACACGGATCCAGATAATAGTGATGATGATTATGTTGATGAAGCTGGAATAGATATCATGGAGTCTGCAACCGAAGAATATTTCTAGTAGACCACCTCATAAGTAGTAGTAGTCCACCATGTAAATATAGTAGTCCGAGCACTTCTGCGATAGTTAGATCGATTGTATGCCCTTGTTTGATTGAATGAAGTGAATTGTTTGCTTTTGCCTCATGTGCATATGGGTAGTGTTTTCTCTTTAGACCCCCTCTATTCTTACATCTCATCTTTTCTAAACCCTCAAATGCCTCCGAGATGTGACCCCGGATTTACCTTCCCACCGGAGCTCACCCAGTTGATCCAGCAGCAGAACACATTGATGAAGTTGCTAGTACAGAATCAGAATCAGGGGAACAACAACAACAAAAACCCACCACCACCACCTGTTGATCACTTAGCCCGTTTTCTTAGGCTGAATCCGCCGGTGTTTTCCAGTAGCACCGAGCCGGTAGTAGCAGATGATTGGCTCCGCAAGACAGCTAGAGAGTTGACCACAGCAGGATGCACGGATGCGGAGAAGGTGAAGTTTGCCGCACATCAGCTTGAAGGACCCGCAGCATCATGGTGGGAGAATTTCACAGCCACTTTCCCTGTCGACACTGTCACATGGGACCAGTTTCAGCAGGCCTTTCGTACTGCCCATGTTTCAGCAGGAGCTATGGCCATGAAGAAGCGTGAGTTTCTCAACTTGCCAAGGAGGACGGACAGTTGGCCAGTATGTGGAGGACTTTAGTAAGTTAGCTCGTTATGCCCCAGATGACGTTGCTACGGATGCGGCTAAGCAGGAGAAGTTTCTGGAAGGACTGAATGATGAGTTAAGCATGCAGTTGATGGTAGCAACCTTCAACAACTACCAGGAGTTGGTAGATCGTGCACTTATGATTGAAGGGAAGCAGCAGCAAATCGAAAATCGCAAGAGGAAGTATGCACAAGGAAAGTACAATTCAGGAGCTCAGTAGAAGCCACATTGTACCCCTAGACCGGGAGGACATTTTCAGCATACCCATGGAGGAGGTAGCTCGCACAATCACAATGGCACCAGGAATGGTAATGGGAATGGAGGAAGCAATGGCCAGAATCGCACCAACCCATCAACCCCAGCCAAGAAGGACCTGAGCCAAGTCACTTGCTTTAAGTGTTCGAAGACCGGACATTATGCCAATGAATGTCCTGAATTACAAAATGGAAATGGCAATGGAAGCTCTGGGAAGAAGCCGAACCCTTTCAACAGGGGACAGGTGAACCACGTTAACGTGGAGGAGGTTGAAGCTCAGCCTGATGCAGTAATAGGTAAGTTTTTGGTTAAGTCATTTACTGCACTCTTCTTTTTGATACTGGCGCATCGCATTCATATATCTCAAGGGGATTTGTGGATAAGTATAACATGTCTACCCAAGCCCTTAGGTCACCCATGTTAGTAACCTCGCCTGGAGCAGAGTATATGGCTAGTCGATGGTGTGATCGGTTACCATTAAGGATTGGTAACTATGTTTTTCCCTCAGACCTAATAGTATTGGAATCCCAATGATTGGATGTGATATTAGGCATGGATTGGTTGTCAAAGTATGAAGGGAATATTGAATGTGCTAGTAAGTCAATTTTGCTTACCACACCAGAAGGGAGAAGGATCAAGTATGTATCTCGACATGTGCCAAAGGGAACTCAAGTAAATTGCTTAACAGGAGTTGTGCAGGAGGAAGTACCAGTGGTAAGGGATTTCCCTGATGTATTTCCAGAAGAGTTTCCCGGCATGCCACCGGATAGAGATATTGAGTTTTTCATTGAGCTATTGCCAGGCACAGGGCCAATATCAAAGAGACCATACAGAATGCCTGCAAAGGATTTGGTGGAAATTAAGAAGCAGATTAAGGAGTTACTGGATAAAGGATATATTCGCCCAAGTTCTTCGCCTTGGGGATCGCCAGTACTTCTAGTGGAAAAGAAGGATGGATCGTTAAGGATGGTTGTAGATTATCGAGGATTGAATGAAGTAACCATCAAGAACAAGTACCCACTACCAATGATCAATGATCTGTTTGATTGATTGCAAGGAGCTAAGGTATTTTCCAAGATCGATCTGCGATCAGGATACCACCAGTTGAAGATTCGAGAACGGGATATACCTAAGACAGCTTTTACCACCAGGTATGGGCTGTACGAGTATACCATTATGTCATTTGGTCTGACTAACGCACCTGCATATTTTATGAACATGATGAACAAAGTGTTTATGGAGTTCTTGGATAAGTTCATCGTAGTGTTCATTAATGATATCCTAGTCTACTCGAAGAATGAAGAGGAGCATAAGGAGCATTTGCGTTTGGTACTTGGAAAGCTCAGAGAACATCAATTATATGCCAAGTTCAACAAATGTGAGTTTTGGTTGAAGGAAGTTGGATTTCTCGGACATGTTATATCCGAAGAAGGTATAGCAGTTGATCCCACTAAAGTTGATACCGTGACCAAGTGGGAAGCACCAACCACGGTTGGAGAGATCCGAAGTTTTCTTGGACTCGCAGGATACTACTGGAGATTTATTGAGAATTTCTCAAAGATTGCGAAGCCTATGACTGAGTTGTTGAAGAAAGATACCAAGTTCATATGGACGGAGGAATGTGAGGCTAGTTTCCAGGAGTTGAAGAAACGTTTGGTTACCTCACCAGTGTTGATTTTGCCAGACCAGACCAAGGATTATGAGGTGTATTGCGACGCTTCACGTCGAGGACTTGGAGCAGTACTTATGCAGGAAGGGAGAGTTGTTTCATATGCCTCAAGACAACTGAAACCTCACGAGTTGAATTATGCTACGCACGATTTGGAATTAGCAGCCGTAGTGCATGCATTGAAAACATGTAGACATTTTCTGATTGGAAATCATTGTGAGGTGTACACGGATCATAAGAGTTTGAAATACATTTTCACGCAGAAGGAGTTAAACCTCAGACAAAGGAGATGGTTGGAGCTCATTAAGGATTACGATATGAAATTGCATTATCACCCCGGAAAGGCTAATGTAGTAGCCGACGCATTAAGCCGTAAGTGCCACGTCAATACATTAATGACGAGAGGAATACCAAGGGAGTTAGCCGAAAATCTTCGAGAGTTATGTTTGGAAATAGTTTCGAGAGGCTATGTAGCAGCACTGGAGATTCAGTCTACATTGATGGATAAAATCAGAGAAGCTCAAAGGCCTGACAAGGAGATCGCTTATATTAAGGAGAAACTTATCAAAGGAAAGGCTAAAGGATTTCGTGAGGATGAGCACGACACCCTATGGTTTGAAGACCGTGTTTACGTGCCCAATGACCCGGAGATCAGGAAGCTAATTCTGCAAGAGGCACACGATTCACCATATTCGATTCACCCAGGAAATACCAAGATGTATTTGGATTTGAAGGATATTTTCTGGTGGACCGGAATGAAGAAGGATATTGCGGAGTACGTAGCAGTTTGTGATGTATGTCAGAGAGTAAAGGCAGAGCATCAGAAGCCAGCAGGATTGCTACAACCATTGCCGGTACCCGAATGGAAGTGGGATAAGTTAGGCATGGATTTTATCACGGGATTACCCAGGACTCGTTCAGGCTATGACTCGATTTGCGTTGTAGTTGATCGGTTGACGAAAGTAGCTCATTTCATCCCGGTAAAGACCACTTACACCAGTGCTAAGTTGGCAAAGATATACATGACCAGGATCGTATGTCTGCATGGAGTTCCGAGGAGTATCGTATCAGATAGAGGAACCCAATTTACCTCAAAGTTCTGGAAGTAGTTGCATGAAACTTTGGGTACCAGGCTAGAATTCAGTACAGCTTTTCATCCACAGATAGATGGACAGACCGAGAGAGTCAATCAGATTTTGGAGGACATGCTGAGAGCTTGTGCGCTGGATTACGGATCTAGTTGGGACGAGAATTTGCCATATGCAGAGTTCTCTTACAACAACAGCTACCAAACCAGTTTAAAGATGGCCCCTTTTGAAGCCTTGTACGGAAGGAGGTGCAGGACACCGTTGTCATGGGACAAAGTTGGAGACCGCCAGTTGTTTGGACCTGACTTGATTAAAGAGTCTGAACAGAAGGTGAAGTTGATTCGCGATAGGCTCAAGGTAGCTCAGTCCAGACAGAAGAGTTATGCAGATTCAAAATGCAAGGAGACAGTTTACGAAGTTGGAGATAGAGCTTATCTTCGAGTATCACCACTTCGGGGAACAAAGCGTTTTGGAGTTAAAGGAAAGTTAGCGCCATGATTTGTAGGACCATACCAAGTTTTGGAGCGTATGGGAGAAGTGGCCTACAAGTTGGAATTGCCCGAATGATTGTCAGGAGTTCATGATGTGTTCCACGTTTCTCAATTGAAGAAGTGCCACACGGAGATGGCTGACATACCCCTGAGAGATACAGTGCCATTGGAAACTATTCAGTTGGATAACGATTTGACCTATAAGGAGAAACCAGTTAAGATTCTCGAGTTTGCCAGTCGAGTCACTCGCAGCAAGGTTATCAAGTTTTGCAAAGTTCAGTGGAGCCACCACACGGAGGATGAAGCCACCTGGGAACGAGAGGAAGATTTGCTCAAGGACCACCCTCGCCTATTTTCTAGCCAACCCGAATCTCGAGGGCGAGATTCATCTTAAGGGGGGGTAGGTTTGTAACATCCCAAATTTTCAATTTGGAATGTTATACATTAGATCATCATTGCATATCATATTTTATTTGCGTTTGGTTTTGATCCTAGAATTTCTACGCAACTTAAGGACCCACGGAGGAGTTGGGGAATTCATTATTTTCATATTTGAGTTTTCTCAAATTTTGAGAGTAGGATCATTTGATTTTATTTATTTTATCATCAATTATTTCTATTACAAAAATATGAGAGAGGGAATAAAATGACTTTCCCAAAATATAGAAATATTGAGGATTTAATAATAAAATTAAATAAGATTATATTTCGGAGTTTTTCGTTATTTTATTTGATATTAGGAAAAAATGTGCGTTTTTCAAAATTGCATTTAGGCCCCAAATTAATGTTCACCTTGTGCGGCTTGATTTTAGAAGCCCGGGAAAATTTATTTCGGGATTTTTGGAGTCCGTTTAGTTTTTTTTTATTTTTCTTCCGCGTGAAATTATTAAAAAAATGAACCGACCTAACGGGCCGTGTCCGACTAGGACTCCGGCCCGACTAGGCTATATAAGCCGGGGGGAGGCCCAGCCGAAGCCAGCGCCCCAGCCCTCGAAAACCCTAGCCGCCGGACGCCGCCACCGCCGCCGCGTCGCGCCGCCACCGCCGCACGCCGCCCGAGGTCCGCCACCGCCTCGATTTCTGTGTCGGTTTTTTTTTTGATTCGGTTTGTTTTTAAATAGATCAATTTTCCGGTTTATTTAAATAGCGAGCGTTCGTCCGTTCGTTCGTTCTAGCGAACGTTCGTCATTTTTCTTTTTTCTCGGATTTAATCCGTGATTTTGCTGATCGCGATTCCTGATCCGATTTTCTTTTTAGTATAACTTCTCGCTCGTTTATCGGAATCAGGCGATTCAAGCGCCTAGAGTTTAGTCTCAAAACCCTCTATCCGTTTAACCAACTTAAACAAGTTTTTGCTACTGTAAAATTTGCCCTAGATCCAGATTAGTAGAACGAAGTTGTTTTCTTTCGCCGTTTGACTTTCGTTGCTTCGTTCGATTTGATTCTTTTTGCAAATCGGAGTTCTTAAGATGAAACTTCTGGTTGGATCTCTTATTTGAGTTTTATCTGTGCATTAGATGAGTACTTATTATATGCTTGTTTGTTTGTTTGCGATAGAGTACCCGGAGTGCGCCGCTTGTTACTTCGAATCGCTAGGTTTCCCGGATCATCAGCAAGGCAAGTAACACTTTGATCATACCTTTCCTACTACCCAGTTTTACTGCATTAGATCAATCCTCACACATTGCATGATTATGATCTAATTAAATTGTGGGATGGGAAGTAGTTGAGGTAGTACCTATTACCTGTTTATTACCAAACCTTTGGGAGTTACTTCTATGTTTGCTTTTTATGCCATGCTATGCTAGTAGCCGTGGATTGGGTGAGTGATATCCATGACAGATGTGAGTTTGTTAATTAATGGTTTATCTAATGTGGCAACTTAAACACACATCTGGGTGGATTGAGGCACCTGGGTATTCCAGGACTTGCCTGTTTTCTTTTGGACCGCCACCCAGGCTCAAAGGGATCATGAGACTATTCATACTAGAAACTTCCGTGTGCAGCCACAAGCTATTATGGGCTCTAGCATAGTTGACTAAGTCGTGCGAACTCTTACAGTGGTAGACTAGCAGATGTAGGGGATGTAGGTGGTACGGTCTACCCGATCGTAAGGTGCGAGCGCTTCTGAAAGACTATGTCTCGGTCATCCGTCTTCTCAAACACCATGTAGTGCGAGAAACCAAATGGAGGCGACTGAGTCTTGTGGGGAAAAGTGCGCAAACCTCTGCAGAGTGTAATAAAGTAATCATGGTTAGCCATGTCCCCGGTTATGGACATCTTGAGTATCTAGTACCTGGATTATCATGTGAATCTCAACATGTTACCCTAAATTAATTTTGTTGGGTTTTGTTTAATGATGATGCTTAATTGGGATTGAGAATGCTGTCAACCATTCTCAATGTTTAACAACCACCATGATAGTAATTAAATTTATTCCTTTGAAGTAGGGAAAAATTGGCTTTACGCAAAACTGTAACCATAGAGCTTTCCACTAGCCAAATATGCATATAGTATAGTTGTTTCATTCCATTATTCTCTATGTGTTACCTTGCCAGCATATTCCATGTGCTGACCCGTTTCGGGCTGCAACGTTAATGTTGCAGACTTTTCAGACGACGATTAAGGAGTTTTTTTAGGTCGTGGTTCTATACTCAGTGATGCCGTTGGAGTTGATGGACTCACTTATCTTCCAAGCCTTCCGCTGTTATCGTTATTAGATGGCCTTAAGCCATATTTACTGTAGTAAGTTCTCTATGGAGACACTCAATGTAATAAGTGTATGATTGCTCCTCTGTTATAAATCCTCCGAGTACTGTGTGGTGTCAGCATTACTGATCCAGGGATGACACCGGAGCATAGAGATCAGACTGCTTGAGGTCTGGTCGCTACATAGGAGTCTCTCTTGAGTCTAATGGATAAATTGTTAAATCAGTTAATGATATTTTAGACTTGGAGGCTGAGAGAGCCTCGGAATTGATCCGAGCGTTAGCGGCGGTTAAGCCTATGTCGGAGGCTGACATTAATAATTTGGGTGTCCCTTCACTTGAGACTTTTTGTGACGAGATGATGTCGTCTTCGGATGCCGAAGAAGAGGCAGAAGGGGTAGATAATATAGTGTCGTGTGAGCCCCCGCCTTTGTCTGAGGGGCCACAGCAGAACATAGCTCATGGAGAGGACGTGTTAGTGTTAGATAAACCTAAACGATCCTCGAAGAGGAAGATTTATCCAGCGTCAGCAGTCTGTAGGAATGCGAGAGTGAAACTCAAGAAAAAAATTCATGATGAAATATGAAGGGATCTTTTGGAATAGCAGAGGTTTGGTAGACTTAGCTAAGAAAAGATTCCTTGCTAAACGGCCATCGAAGATAAATTAGATTTTATTGCACTTCTTGAGTCCGGTAGAAACAACTTCACATCCCAATTCCTAGGATCGCGTACAGCGGGCGTTGATTTTGATTGGCACTGTCTCCCGCCGAGAGGGCGATGCGGTTGGATTCTCTTGGGAGTGAAGTATGAGACTCTTGAGGTTGTAAATGTAGTGCGAGGAGATTATACGGTGAAGTTTCGGGTTAGGTCCAAAGTGGATGGTTTCCAATGGGCCTTAGTGGCAGTTTATGGCGCTGCCCAACCAGAATTTAAATCGGAGTTCTTGGCGGATCTGGTTCGGATCTGTGGGGATGAAAGGTTGCCACTTTTGGTGGGAGGAGATTTTAATATTATTAGGAGGAGGGAAGAAAAAAATAATGATCATTTTGATGGACGGTGGTCATTTATGTTCAATATGATTATTGAGAGTCTTAATCTCAGGGAGATAGAACTCTCAGGTAGACAGTTTACCTGGGCAAACTCTCTTCCTACTCCTACCTACGAGAAGCTTGATAGGGTACTTGGGAGTGTGGAATGGAACATAAATACCCCTTGGTATCAGTGGACACTATGCAAAGGGCGATTTTCGACCATACGCCCTTGTTAGTTGATGCGGGTGACGCCACGCATATTGGCAATAAAAATATTTTCTTGTTTGAACTCAGTTGGTTCAAAAATGAAAATTTTATTGAGATGGTGGCAAGAGAGTGGGCTAGGCCAGTAGCTGGCGCATCCAATGTGGAAATTCTTGAGGGGTTGGGCCAGAAATGAGAGTGGGATTTATAAAAAAGAGAAGGAGAGACTTCTCCAGCTATTTCAGACGCTAGATTTGCGGGCAGAAACGAATTTGCTGGATGAGTCCGAGCAAGCATGCAAGTCAGAGGCCGAGGCCAAATTACGTACGTTACTTAGATAAGAGGAAATGAAATGGACCTTACGTGCTAAAGTTCTTAAGGTCGTCCAAGGGGATGACAATACCCATTTTTTCCATATGATTGCTAACGGCAAGCATAGGAGAAAGAAGATTATTTAGCTTGAGCGGGATGAGGAAACAGTTGTGGGCCATGAGAATCTGAAGCTTTACATATCCAACTACTACAAGAAGTTGTTTGGAAAAAACGGTAGATAACGCGGTGACTCTAGACGAGAGTGTGGTGGCGAATATCCCTCAGTTGCAGTCAGGGGATAATGAGACCCTCTCTGCACCATTTACTGAGAAGGAGGTGTTTGAGGCGATCGCTAAAATGAAACAGAATAAGGCACAGGGACCACATAGGTTCCCGGCAGAATTCTATAAGGAATGTTGGCATATTGTGAAAGATGATCTTATGCCTATGTTTCATGATCTATTCAATGGGCATCTACAACTGTTTCATTTAAATTTCGGCACGATTACTCTTCTGCCTAAGAAGGAGGAAGCCATCCGCATAAAGCAATTTAGGCCCATTTGCATATTGAATGTGAGTTTCAAGATCTTTACGAAAAGTGGCCACCAACAGGCTGACAAAGGTTGCCCATTCGGTGGTGCAACCAAGTCAGACTGCCTTCATGGCTGGAAGACACATCCTAGAGGGGTAGTTGTCTTACACGAAACCTTACATGAAATCCACTCGAAGAAACGCGATGGAGTTATATTCAAAGTGGACTTTGAAAAAGCCTATGATAAGGTCAAATGGCCTTTTCTGCAGCAAGCTATGCGCATGAAAGGTTTCAATGAGTCGTAGAGGAATCAAGTGGATTCCTTTGTCCAGAAAGGTAGTGTTGGGATAAAAGTGAATGATGATATTGGTCATTATTTTCAAATGCATAAAGGCTTGAGACAAGGAGATCCGATGTCTCCGATACTGTTCAATGTTGTGGCAGACATGTTGACAGTTCTCATAGGTCGGGCCAAGGAAAAGGACTTGGTAGGTGGACTGGTTCCCCATTTGGTGGATGGGGGGTCTCTATCCTACAATATGCGGATGACACAATTTTATTCATGGAGCACGACCTCGCAAAAGCCAGAAATATGAAACTCATATTATGTCTATTTGAACAATTGTCGGGGTTGAAGATCAATTTTAACAATAGTGAATTGTTCTGCTTTGGATGTGCCAAAGAAGACCAAGACAACTACAAGAACATGTTCGGTTGTGGACTGGGATCTTTGTCCTTCAGTTATCTTGGTATCCCAATTCACCATAGGAAATTGACTAATAAAGAATGGAAATGTACCGAGGATCGATTCAAGAAGAAACTCAGCTGCTGGAAGGGTAAGCTTATGTCTTATGGAGGAAGGCTCATATTGATAAATCCGGTACTAATGAGTATGCCTATGTTCCTCCTATCTTTTTTTGAGGTGCCCATAGGGGTACGCAAGAGATTAGACTTTTATCGATCTCGATTTTTTGGGCAGTCTAACGAGGTGAAGACAAAATATCGCCTGGCAAGATGGGATATTATTTGTCGACCAAAAGACCAGGGGGGTCTTGGGATCGAGAATCTCGAGGTGAAAAATAAGTGCTTGTTGAGCAAATGGCTTTATAGATTATCGCTGCATTCTGAAGGAATGTGGGCCCAAATCCTTCACAATAAGTATTGGCACTCCAAAACTCTAGCCCAGGTTACCGTAAGACCTAATGACTCACCATTTTGGAAGGGACTCGTGAGAGTTAAAGAAATCTTCTTCCATGGGGTGAAGTTTATTGTTGGGGACAGCAACACAACAAGGATTTGGGAGGATACGTGGTTAGGTGATACACCGTTAGCTCTCCAGTATCCTTCCCTGTATCATATTGCTCAACATAAGGAAGATTACATAGAAACGGTGGGGCAAACGGTACCTTTGAATATCCAGTTCAGGTGGTCTCTAGTTGGGGAACGCTAGACCTCTTGGCTACACTTAGTCAGGAGGCTAATGGAGGTTCACCTTTCAGATCAGGGAGACTCTTTCAGCTGGAAGCTAACGAGTAGCGGAATGTTCACGGTTAAGTCAATGTACTTAGATCCCATAAATTTTGGCCCAATCCCACGATCTCTTCATATTTGGCGAGTTAAGAATCCCTTACGAATTAAGATATTTATGTGGTTTGTTCACAAACAAGTGATCCTTACCAAAGATAATTTATTAAGGCGGAGATGGGTAGGTAGCTCGCGTTGTTCTTTTTGTGTTCATGATGAAACAATACAGTATTTATTTCTTGATTGCCCTCTCGCGAAGTTACTTTGGCGGTTTGTTTATGTAGCCTTTAATATTATTCCTCCCAATAGCATTGAAACATTGTTTGGAACGTGGCTTAATGGGGTGAATACTCATATCGTGTCTAATATTCGGATTGGAATATGCGCACTTTTTTGGGCTATATGGAACTGCAGGAATGATATGATCTTTAACAAAAGACCTATGATTAATTTCTTGCAGGTTATATTCAGAGCTACGGCATGGATCCGTATGTGGTCATTACTCACTCCTACGGCCTCTAGGGAGCAGCTGGCTACTGGGTGCAACCGATGGGAGATGGCAACACGGGTTTTTCTTAACCGGTTTGAATGGCGGTCGCTGCATAGGATAGGTTCTTAGTGTATCTCCGTCTAGCCGGATGCGGCTTTGAGACATGTACTCTTTATTTATTTGCTTGCTTTCTTTGTGAGTTGTACTTTGCATATCAGACTTTGTTTTTTTCGTCGTTTTAATAAAGTGGCCGCATGTATCTTTTGGATGCAGAGGCCGGGAGATGACCTCCTTTTCAAAAGAAAAAAAGACTCAACTAAAAAACAGATGCAAGGAGATCAAAACATGGTGGATATGTGTTGAGCTCTGTACCGCTGCCGTCTAGCGCTTCTCTCCCCTGCAACTTTGCAGAGGGGAAAGAGGGCGGCAGAGGAGGCCTTCGTGAGTTCTTTCCAGAACCAAGACGAGATTCACACACTCCATTTAATCAGCTCGCAAGACATGCATATGAACAGTCGAGAAAGGAGTAGCAGTGGTAGAAGAAGGTTGCCGACATGTCCAAAAAGAAAAGGTTGCCGCGATTCCGTTTCAGTTTCGCGCCCACCGCTGCATGCATGCAGCGAGGACACTGGGGCGAACGACTGACGACAACTCAGCTGGTCCGAGAAACCATCACTGTCAGCGCCACAGTTCATAACAACCGATCTTTTCTTCCTTCGGACAGCGTCACTGTAGCCTTGCGAACATGGCACTGGATCGAGCCAGCCCAAGCACGTAGCAAACGTACACGACCTAGAACGACCAGAGAGAGACACCATGGCGTTTTCACTTTGAGATGCCAAGAGCATGGCGTGACTGCATGAGTGAGGTGGCAGGCCCGCGTCCACGCCGGCGCCATGTCAGCGCAAACAAAGTGTACTGATGGTACGTACCTTGGACCAAGGGGACACCATCATGGTCATCAGTCGGGTTGGCAATCAATCATACGATGTGCTGCATCATCGTTGCACCTCCAGCCGGAACATTTTGCTGCTTTGCGTGGAAGTGACAGGCGGTCAAATCTGAGACGGCCACAGAACATAGACTACTGCCAACGATCCAACGCACTGTTATTCTTCTTGGTCAGAGAGCCCACGGTCGACCCATCATAGTATTCTGGATTTGGGAGTACATATGCTTGCATTTTGGCTGCCGTATGTGGTATGTCCCATGTTTCAGATAATTCTGGGTATACCCTTTGGCCGGCACGCATGCAGCAAAACAGAACGAAGCAATTTCCTCTCCTTTGAGTTCGACGGTCTGTGTTGGTTCATCGAAGCAAGCTGCATGACCTTCATTGAGTAAGTCCACAGGGAGGCACGAACCAATCTATAGTTGGATGGTTAGTGGGACTGTGATATCCTCGGGCCATCAGAGTTTAAATCATGATGCTCGCATTTATTATTTGATTTATTTTAGAGTCAATTACACCGGTGGTGTTAGAACTTGGCGTAAACGGTCACTTTAGTGCTAGAACTTATGGCATACATTGAAGTGGTGCAAAAACTTAGCTCGGACGTGCAAATACGGTGCTAATCATGTTTGTATATGCTCGCATCACTGACGAGGCCTGCCAGCATGCCTCGTCAGTGTCGTGGGTGTATACAAACACGATTAGTACCGTATTTGCACGTCCGAGTCAAGTTTTTGTACCACTTTGATGTATGCCACAAGTTGCAGCACTAAAGTGACCATTTGCGTCAAGTTCTATCACCACCGGTGTAGTTGACTCTTTATTTTAGAAATTTTTGACGATGCGCATTCAGTGAGAGGAGACGTTCCCGTCGAGGACGAGGTGCCTATGGTGACTTTGTAAATTTCAAAATGATATGTCGGCTTAATTTTTCGGAGATGATCATAGAATAGACAAAGCTTTGGATGTGAACCAAACTAGCTCATACACTCAGCCTTTAGAACGCACCATCTATCATTGAACACTTCCGAGAGACTGAGCTGGCACCTCATTTTGAGATAGACGAAGTCATCATAGACGCATTCGTAGTCTACGGGAATGTCTCCTTCCACTGAACGAACTTTGAAGAAAGCGTGAAATAAATTCAGGAAAAGGCGACCACCAGTGCCAAGTCTATAATTTAAACCCTGGTGGGCTGGTTCCTCAACACACCAAATCATTTGAGCTAGGCTCAGTTCGCCTATGTATTATATTCTTGAAGATTTTTTTGCAACAAAAAATGCCGACTTAGTAAAAGAATGTTGAGTTAGGGTCTCTCGTCATATGATGAGATTTGGTGTCAGGTGCTTCAGATCTATGCAAGGATTCAACGACAATGACTGCGGCTCCAAGACGTTGGTCCTTAGGGGCATGTGCATGAAGACTTCCTAGCTGTCATCAACAACATCAAGCCACTCTGGTAGGCAAGCGGTGACAGCGGCGCGTCGGCAACTCGCTTTGCCGGCAGTAGTGGTTGTTAGGTGGTCTTAGAATATCCATGTAATTTTTACTATATTTCATATGCTCTGTACTTCGTGTGAACTTTTATAACAGACCTAATCCTTGCAAAAAGGTGTTTCATATCACATATTGTAATGTTGTTGGTATTTTTGTGCGACTATTTCTTGTTACATGTGTGCATAAAACTCTCTTGTTGGACGGTGGTGTGGAACTCTAGTTGCGGAACTATCAATGTGTCATTGGCATGTAATTTTCATTTCTTTTGTGGATTTTTCTTTAATGCTGGACCTTTTTGAATAAAGGACTCTTGGAGAGAGAAAAAATAATCAAATGACAAGTGCCATACGTCAGGTGTGTGGCACTTCGGCTCTGACGTTTTCTAATGGTAATTCCAGTCACGCAAGGATGACAAATTTCAGTGACACACAACAAGTTTTCTGTCAAAAATTAAGTGAAGCATTAACTTGCCTGGCTTAACAACTAAAGTTGTCATTCTCACGTAACTAGAATTGCCATCAAAATGTTAAGAGTTGCCATATGCTCGTACCTGACGTTCGGCTCTTATGAAGGTCCTAAAAGAAATGCACGGACATGCATCCTCAATTCCTCACGAACTTTCCTTGATTTTCTCTCCTCCTTGGGGAAAAGAGAGAGAGGAGAAGGGCCATGGCCCATGGGTATGTGGATCGGATTTCGCGCGAAATCTGCCAAGGTTGGTCCGCATGGACAGCACACCGGGACCTCCTATATAACGCATTTTGAGTCTAATAGGAGCTCGACACATAGGGTGAGACACGCGACTGGGCCAGCCCACCGACACGAAGGTGCATGTGTTTCCTACCGCGCCACCTATAAAACCCCAAAAACAATAGAGCGAGCAAGGATTCGATCCCACGACCTCGATCACATCTGACTCGTTAGCCACTCCATGCATTAGAAGCTGAACATGAATGCACGAAAACATGCTATTCCTTCCGTCTCAAAATAAGTGTCTCAAGTTTATACTAGCTTTACTACAAAGTTGTACTAAACTTAAGACACTTATTTTGGGACGAAGGGAGTAAAACACACAACCAGTTTGAGCTTGGAAAACATTTCTTCAAAATTACGAACAATTTTGAAATGCCATGATTTTATTTTGATATTCCATTTTATTGGAAAAAACATGATTTCTTTTGTAATTCTGAACATATTTTTAAACATAAATATTTTATGAAATTGCAAACAAATATTAAAGCCAAGAACATTTTTTGAAATTCCTACACATTTTTTGAAACACGAACATTTTATGAAATTGGGAATAAATTTTGAAAAGGAGAACATGTTTTGAAATACAAACATTTTTTAAATTGTGATTTTTTTTAAAAGCAAGAACTATTAATTTCTTAACTTTTTTTAAAACACGAACATAACAAAATTTAAAATGGAGAACATTTTTTAAATTCCTGAACAAATTTTGAAAAATAAAACATTTTTTAATCTCTTGAACATTTTTTCAAACACAGAAGTTTTTACAAATTTGTAAACATATTTTGAAAATGAGCACATTTTTTGAAATTGTGAACATATTTTGATATTCCAAACAAATATTTCAAATTTCAAAAGAAAGAAACATGAAAAAGGAAAAAGCAAAAAGGAAAGAAAAAAGAAACAGAAATGCAAAAAGAAAAATAATCAGAAGAAGAAGAAGAAAAATAAAAGGAAACACAAAAAAGGAGATGGAAATGGGGAAAATATAAAACCGGATCAGGAACCTTCTAGAAGGTTCCCAAAACCAATAAACCCGTTGGGAACCCTTAGAAGATTCCTAGAACCAGAACATTGTACCTACTATAGATGAGCCGGCCCAATCGCTCGTTCAGTCGCCTCCTATGCAGACGAGATAGTAAAGATACTCGTATGTACAAGAAATACGAAGGATTTATGGGCATGGCATCCGGACAAAAAAGGGCGCAACACAGTAAGATCCGCTTACAAGTTCATGGTTAGAACAAAGATACAACGGGAGAGTTGGCTCGAGGGGAGAAGTGGTAGTTCGGATAATACACAAGAGGAGAAAGATTGGTCCTTCCTTTGGAATGTGGCGGTCCCTTCAAAAGTTATGGTCTTTTTGTGGAGGCTGACACATCACTCAATACCTACTACTGATGTCTTACATAGGAGAAACATGGCACAAGTAAATTCTTGCCCTTTGTGCGGACAAGAAGACACTTGGCGACACGCACTCTTGTCTTGCACAATGTCAACGTGCACTTGGGCACTTTCAGATGAGGAATTTGTAGCCCGGATTACGGAGAATGTGGAGCCTAGAGCAAAAAATTGGATGTTCGAACTTAATGAATCACTGAGCCATGACAAGTTCACCAAGCTAGCTGTGACATTGTGGTCTTTATGGTATGCTCGGCGCAAGGCAATTCATGAAGCTATTTTCCAGAGCCCTCGTCAAACAATATCCTTTGTGAATTCATACATTAATGAGCTCGAACAGCTACCAAGAGGAGACGAGCATCCAAGGATGACGACTCAAGTTGATAACCAGCAGCGCTGGCTTCCCCCGCCGGCCAATGTTATGAAGCTTAATGTGGATGGTGCGGTAGCCCACCACAAACATGGAGGCGCGGCAGCGGCGGTTTGCCGTGATCATAATGGTGTCTACCTTGGTTCATCGACGGTGGTGTTCCGCATTACACAATCTGATAGTTGCTTCAGATTGTCAAGGAGTAGTGACTGACATTACTGTAGGAGTAGTTTTCAGTCTTCTAGTTTCATTTATGAATGCAAAAACTTTAATTTTAAGGCTCGTAATCTTGCCAAGTTTGCTTATAATTTAGGTTTAGGTAGACATGTGTGGCTGAGTATTCCTCATGACCCAGCCAATGTACCTAAAAACATTACCTTGAATCAATAAAGACGGCAAGTTTTCTCAAAAGAAAAAAAGACTGTTCAACGCAAAATGCATCAAATAAGTGTTTTTTCAGTACTCAAATAGGGATTTCCCACCGTGGCCTCCGGTCACATAACGTCGCTGCCGCTTCCTTGAGCTCGCACCGAGACAGGAGCAAAAGCGCCGAAAATTTCCTTGTCGCCGATCGACCATGCACGCACGCATGGGAGGCACCAGAACAATTGGGAAGGTGTGCAAGCTGCAGGCCACGTAGAGTAAAAAAAAAATTTGGACGAAGGCCACGTAGATTATGCTTCTGCAGGATCAGATCCGGCCAAGACGCAGAACGAGAGCTGGCGTACGTGCGGACGGAGGGTGACGAGGGTCGATGGCGTACGTCTCCGTCCGGAATACTCTACTCACGCTGGTACGTGTTGACCTTCAGGCTTCAGCTTTCGTGCATGGCAAACCTCCAGGAGCCCACGAATGGCAACGGGGATGACACAGAGGAGCCCCCAAAAGTTCTGTCTTTTTTACCTGTCGGTCTGGGACTGGGACTAGGTATGTAATGTACGTACCGGCTTCTGGATTGTTACGTAGAACAGGCTAGCGAGGGGCGATCTTTTGCCCTTGTGCGCTAGCTCTCTGGATCGTTCTGGTGCAACCGCCATAACCTGCCACGGGACAAAAGGCAACGACTGAAGCTGGCCAGGAAGGCGCTCGATTGGTCTCAAAGTTGCTGGCGATCACAAATGGGATGAATGAGAGGCGGTACAGATTCCACTCAGCGTAGCCTTATGTAGTAGTATGATTTCTCTAGAAAGACTGACGGTAACGTTGGCACATTCACACACCATCTCCACACGTAGGGCCAGTTCTTTTGCTAGCTTTTTTGGGCTTCCAGAATAAGCTGCCCCCTACCCAGCTTATTCTACAAGCCCAACCAAAATTTTCTTTTTAAAAGCCTACTAGTCAAGTATTAACTACTAGGCTTCTAAAAAAATTAAGTTTGGTTCAGCTTCTAGAATAAGCTAGGTAGGGGGCAGCTTATTGCAGCTTATTCTGGAAGCCATCAAAAGAACTGGCCCGTAGCGTCAGTGCGAGCACCCAAGGTTATGTGATGTTAATGCACCCCAACGCGTTTACATCTAGAAATTGAATAGTCTTTTGGCAAAGCTATGCTACCAAGCCCACCGAAGACGAGATGGACCTATGATGACGCCAACGAGAGGCAGAGCAACCCTAATTTTAGAGGGAAGGGGGCGGCTACGGGTAGGCTGTTTGACCATAGTATAGCGTTGACCGTTTCTATCGATGTACAGATCACAACACGGAGACGTCACGTGGCTATAATCTTAATCTCTATGTTTGGCGTTAAAAGATTAGTGGTACGTGGCGCAACAAGTCCGTCCATTCAAGGTCAAAGTGTTAAACAAGTCATGCATGGTCCAGTAATCGACTCGTGCCTAGCACGGGGCAACTGGATCAATGGCGACGCGTCGGGAAAGGTACATGGCGTCGGTCGGTGGCTTCGCGCCAACGAAGACCGGCCCGCCGCGCTGTCGGCCGAGTCGTCCTGGGCTCGCGGCAGAGCGCCAACGCAACCCCGCTGAAAACGGAGCGGATAGGGCAGTCTCACCGGCCCGTTCAACTCGATCTGCGACGTGAGAGAGGAGCGAACAAGTGGCCGAGACGCTGACCCATGGCGCCCAGGATCGAGGCTGAAATGAACACCTGGAAGAGCTGGCCGGGACAAGACGTACGGCGCCATTGGCCATGCTCCATACGCCCCGGACGGACACCACCGGCCATGGCGCGTCAACAAGAAAGAAAAAAGGACACCGGCCACGGCCAGCGTACGCAACACACGCAGCTTGAATCCTGCGACGACGAGCATCCACGCGCAGCACCGGCCACCCCCGGGCGCGCGCGCGCGTGTCGCGCCAGAATCCACAAGCTAGGCACAAGCGTCGAGGCTCCACCCGGGCCCCGCTCATATCTTTGACGGAAGCAGCTCGATCACGACTGGTTTAAATTAATCAGCTGGGCACACATGGTCTCAGCTACTCCGACTCCGACTGGTACGTGGTACAGCTACAGCAAGTACCGGTCATTGTCGACGAGGTCGGCGCAAAAGTTAACAGAACGGGAGCATGGCAGTTAACTCACGCTTCGCTACTCACCGCTGTTGGTGAACCACGACGTACGTACGTGGCGTTCACCCATTTGCTTGCACCGCAAGCGGCAGCAGGGCTCGTCGTCGTCACGGTTAAATGTCAATATAACGGATTTGGCTGAAACGTTGTCAAAATTGACTCTTGGATCGGCCGACTTGCACACCGGCCAAATTAGCTGCTCGAGTTTGGTGCATGCTTACGTGCCTCCGGGACAGCGACAGGCACCCCCACCCGGGTGCCCGGGCGAGTCAACGGACGTTTGAGGGCCAGATTAAACACAACGCTGAATAAGCAAAAACCAGAAATAGATACTCACTCGTAACAAAAACCAGAGATTTTATTGATTCGGTTTAGATAGATGAAATCCTCATCACGAAAAAAGGTAAATCAAACAAAAAAACCATAAGATAAGAGCTGTACAAATTCGAAGCTCCGCCTAAAATAAAATTATTTGGACGCGAAACGTGCTAAGCCCGAGACGTCAATCAATAGACATAGTGGACACGAGACGGCTTGGACGACGAGCCGGACCACGGCACGGCCACGGTGACCACGCCGTCCTTGTACGCGAACTCGGCGTCCTCGCCCTCAACCTTGCACAGCCTGGGCTTCGCCGACGAGTAGGCCGCCATCTCCCCCGCGCCCTTGACAGCCACCTCCACGGTCACCTCGCCGTTGTCGACCTCGCTGTACTCGAAGGCCTGCACCGCGCCGCCGGTGTTGAGCATGTTGGCGAGCCCGATGGGCGCGAACCGGATGTCCTTCTCCGGCGAGACGACGCGCACGGGCGCCACCACGAGGAGCTCGTAGTTGAACGGCTCGAGCGTGATCTCCACGGTCTCCTCCGGGAGCAGCAGCTCCAGCTTCCTGGCCTCGACGAAGTAGACGGCGAAGTGCGCGGCGCCGTCGACGGCGACGGGGTGGGCGGTGCCCTGCTTCCACTCGACGTCGGCCGGGCCGGCGCGCGCGGTGACGGGGACGGAGCACTGGGACCAGCACTTGTTCCGGCGCGCCTCGGGGCTCCACCCTCCGCCCTGGCAGTTGAAGGCGCCGAGCACGCCGGAGAACCGGTTGAGGTTCCAGATCTTGAGCATGGTCTTGCCGTCGTGGAGCGGGTCGAGGAAGAGGAGGTCGCGGGTGGGGAGCGCGTGGTGGTCGCAGCGTAGTATGGTGCCGTCAGGCAGCGCGAGGCGACGGAGCAGCGCGAAGTCGTGGCTGCCGACGGAGTCGCTGACGTAGATTGGCCCGCCGGAGACGGCGCGGGAGGCGGCGTGGAAGGCGGCGCAGGGGTGCGTGGACTGGAACATGTCCCAGTCCGGGTGGATGAAGCTGGCCATCCAGAGGGAGTTGTAGGCGCAGTGCACCATGTGGCAGCCCTGCAGCCAGAATGTGCCGTTGGGGTCGCCGGAGGGGTCGGTGCACCAGAAGTCGTCGCCGACGCGGCCCAGCGCCACGGCCTCCGTGCCGAGCAGCATGAAGTCGTTGCAGTGCTCCATGCTGGCGATCACGCCGTTGCCGCCGAAGTGCCGGCGCACGGAGTCGGTGAGCCCGCGGAAGTAGGCCTTGGCCAGCTCCACCCGCCCGCCGTACTCCTCGCACACCATCTCCAGCAGCTGCACACGCACACGCACACGCACACGCACCGTCAGAAAAAAAGTCAGCACAGTCAAGTTTATCTTTTTTATTTGTTTCTGTCGGTGACAAGTCACATCAAGAAGTTATAGCAGTTTCTTGGCTGTTCTATTTACACGTTTCAAGATGGTGTCAAATGTCAAATACTTATCTATCCTACCGTCCAGGTCAGGTCACCGGATGGTTCAGTTGAACAAGATTGGATTTGGTACTAATAAAAGCAGAAAAGGATAGCGTTCCAAATCGTCTACCGTCATGGACCATTTGTGGCGGAGTACATTCTCTACACGTTTTTGTAGATAGCTCGAGAACCTCATCACATGGACGGTGCACTGCACCGCTTATGTTTTCTACATATTTTATTCAAAGGCATGCAAGCAAAACATTCTGGGCTAATCACATCCATCAAAATCTGCCGACAAAATTTGCAACTTAAGATAGAACTAAATTAAAGTTTGTGAAAAGGACTCACATGTATGACGTCGACCTTGACGCCGTCGATGCCGGAGGCCTGGAGGTGGGAGTGGAGGCCCTCGTAGAGCTCGCGCGCGTGCTCCGGGTCGACGAGCCCGACGCCGTTGTTGACGATCTTGTCGACGGCGAGGTCCTCCATGGTGCGCTTGAGCCCCGGCGAGAGCTTGGGCGCGACGACCTTGTTCGGCGGCAGCCCCGGCGTGCCGGGCCGGAGCCCGCCCCAGTACCCGCAGAGCGCGTGCCACACGTACACCTGCTCCACCGTCGGGAACGCGGCCTTCATCTCGCGCACGAACCCGCCGAGGCCCAGGCCGCCCTTGTAGTCCCTGAACTTGTGGTTCTCCTGGAACTTGATGAGCCGGCACGGCATCTGCTCGCCGGCGGCCGTGCGGTTCATGCCCTCGGCGCCGTCGGCGGGGTCGTCGTCGTCGTGGCAGATGGACTGCCAGCCGTCGTCGATGAGCACGAGCCCCGGCGGGCACCCGCCCTCCGCCAGCCCGCGCACGCCCTCCCACACCCCCTCCGGGTGCACCTTGAGGTAGAAGGCGTCCCAGGTGCACCACCCGAACTTGTCCACGATCGGCGGCGGCGTCTTCTCCTCCAGCAGCAGGAAGGTGCCGAGGTGGGCGCGCACCACCCTGGCCGCCTCCCTCACCAGCTCGAACGGGTCGTCGTCGGCGTGCAGGTACACGGCGCTCCGGAACACGGAGCCCTTCACGACAGAGGAGCCGCTCTCGAGGCAGAGCGCCACGTGGTCGTCCTCGCCGGACTGGAGGCTGGCGCGGAAGGCGCCGTCGACGATGGGGAGGAGGAGCACGTAGGGACGGTCGGCGGCGCGGTCGAGCACCATCATCTGGGTCTCGTTCTCCACGTCCCGGCCGGCGGTGCCCACCCAGTGGGTCGTCCACCACACCTTGAAGCGGAAGATGCTCATGAACCGCGTGTCGAGCAGCTTGCCGATGGGCACCACGTGGCGGCTGTCCGGCGCCGGCGCGTCGAAGCCGAGGAAGCTGCCGTGGGTGGCGCCAGCAACCTCGGCAGCGGACACGAGGACGGAGGCCGGGGTGAGGCGGATGTTGGCGGGGACGTCGAGGAGGGCCGGGTGGCCGTCGACGGCGAGGTCCTTGCCCTTGAGCGTGAAGCGCGGCGACTGCTTGAGGCCGTCGACGGCCACGTCGCCGAGCAGGTCGTCCGTCGCCTTGCTGAGGTTGGGGGCCATGGCCGGTCGGCGGTGCTCGGTTCGCTTGCGGTGGAGGCTTGGAGGGTTTTGCTCTGCTTTCGTATGCTTGGCTTTGCTATAAGCTCGTGTTGTGTGCTTTGGCGAGTTGATCGGCAGCCAATTGGCGCTGGATTTATAGGGGATTTGCGTCTGGCCCACAAGGAAAGCTCTGCTCCTCCGAATGGAAATGTTTTTTTGGCGGTGCGAAATTTTCCTTTTCTTTTCGCATTCTTGTTCTCTCTTTTTTTTTTTTTTGCGGGTTCGCATTCTTGTTCTCGTGGACAAAAAAACTTGCACCTCTCACCGCCCTAATAAAATCGCGAAGCTTCGCACGCTAATTCATCCATCCATTCCTTTGGGTGTTTCTTCCCTTTGGATTTGGAAATCCATTTTTATGATGGATAAGGATATAATGTAATGTAATAGATTGATGATGTAGTATCCGTAGTGGAATCACGCGGCGATCGAGTTTTCTGCGTGCTAATTATCCTCTCCACATTTGTTTCCTCCTCTCTGCTATATCGCTTTCCTTGCCACGAGGCCAATTTTGCGTTGGGTATTCACGCATCGTGTAATCTCGGGCGATCAATAGCTGATGGCGCATGTAAGGAATCGAACCCGTGCGATTTTCCGTTGATTGATGATGTATTTCCATTCCATGCTTGGCGTATACTCCAATAACGTTTTCTGTATGTGTAAATATATTCGTTTTTAAAACATTTTCTTTTCTGATACATGGCATGGCCAGGTGCATGGCTATACTCCAATAACCAGCCGCGAGGCCTGCGGTTGACACGTCCACTTTGGACGTGTGCGAAGCGGGGGACGTGCATGTCTTGGCGGCAACTAAAAAGCGTCGTCTTTTTTAGGAAACCGGGCTGCCTTGACAATTCACCAAACACAGCCGTCCAGGCCTCTCCAGAAGAGGACAGAGCCTCCCCGGCTCTAGAATGCAATCGGCCGTGGGCCACAGGCAGAACGCCGCTACTCCTCAGCATGGGCCGTGGCCCACAGGTCCAAACTAGTCTGCAAGTGCCGCGCGTCGACGCTCTCCTCCGCCGACGATGCTCGCGTGGCCGCGCCCGGGTGGGGTGCCTGTCGCTGTCCCGGAGGCACGTAAGCATGCACCAAACTCGAGCAGCTAATTTGGCCGGTGTGCAAGTCGGCCGATTCAAGAGTCAATTTTGACAACGTTTCAGCCAAATCCGTTATATCGACATTTAACCGTGACGTTGACGAGCCCTGCTGCCGCTTGCGGTGCAAGCAAATACGTTGTGGTTCACCAAGAACGATGAGTGGCGTCGTGAGTTAAACTGCCATGCTCCCGTTCGGTTAACTCTTGCGCCGACCTCGTCAACAATGACCGGTACTTGCTCTTGCTGTACCACGTACCAGTCGGAGTCGGAGTAGCTGAGACCATGTGTGCCCAGCTGATTAATTTAAATCAGTCGTGACCGAGCTGCTTCCTTCAAATATATAGGAGAGCGGGCCCCGGGTGGAGGCTCGACGCGACACGCACGCGCCCGTCGGGGTTGGCCGGTGATGCGCGTGGATCCTAGTCGTCGCAGGATTCAGGCTGCGTGTGTTGCGTACGCTGGCCGTGGCCGGTGTCTTTTTATTTTTCGGATTTGCTAAAACTCATTCGAATGTTTTTTTCTTTGGTTTCATTCGTTTTTGTGACCGTCAGATCGAAACGCTCCACGATTCGTGTGTCCAGGTGGAGACTTCGCCCGACGGGGTGGCGCGGCCCATGTGTTGTCCCACTGGCAGCCCATCTGTTGTTTTTCGTTGTATGGGCTGCAGCCTCCTCGCACTTCCGTCAGGCCCTGATGTGGATGTGCATGTGGATGGATCGGTTAAGTACACAGGAGAGGAGAGAAGGTACGTACATACTACTACAATATACGACAAGACTCCTTTTTCTTCTTCTTATCGTTGGCGGCTGCAGTACATAGAGCGCGGCGGGTTTTTCTTCGTCTCTACAGGTGGAAATCTTGTTCCATTTTTCTATTTTTCTTTTCTTTTTTCAGGTTGTTCCATTTTTCATTTTTGTTTAGGAGTTTTTTTTGTTTGAAGTTGCAACCGCCCAACCCGAGCGCAATCGCAACTCAGCACGCCCAAGCGCAATTGCAAGACATATAACGTGACTACAACCGGGTGTCGGGGCCGAGGGTTGTCGGCGCCGATGAAATCGGTTCCATTTTTATATTTATTGTTAGTTTTTTTTTGTAGTTGCAACCGACACGGCCCGAGCGCAATCGCAACACAGCACACCCAAGCGCAATTGCAAGACATATAACATGACCGCAACCGGGGGTCG
This sequence comes from Triticum dicoccoides, assembly GCF_002162155.2. NCBI lineage: Eukaryota > Viridiplantae > Streptophyta > Magnoliopsida > Poales > Poaceae > Triticum > Triticum dicoccoides. The sequence goes on from NC_041384.1 coordinate 56,990,344, forward strand.
GGGCGGAGGGTTGTCGGCGCCGATGAAATCGGTTCCATTTTTTTATTTATTGTTAGTTTTTTTTGTTGTAGTTGCAACCGACCCGGCCCGAGTGCAATCGCAACA
>NC_041384.1:56991453-56998353 GCF_002162155.2 Triticum dicoccoides
AACCGGGGGTCGGGGCGAAGGGTTGTCGGCGCCGATGAAATCGATTCCTTTTTTTTACTGTTAGTTTTTTTTGTTGTAGTTGCAACCGCCCCGACCCGAGCGCAATCGCAATTCAACACATCCAAGTGCAATTGCAAGACATATAACATGACCGCAACTGGGGTCAGGGCGGAGGTTATAGTTGCAACCGCCTCAACCCAAGCGCAATCGCAAGTCAGCACACCCAAGCGCAATTGCAAGCCATATAACATGACCGCAACTGGGGTGGGGGCGCCGATTCCGAGCGCAATCGCAAACTTAACACACCCAAACTTAACAGCGCGACATTTATTATGACCATGACCAAGGGTCGGGGCAGACGGATATGAGCGCAAATGAAATCGGTTCAGTTTTTTTAGGCCTTCTTTGTTTTGTAGTTGCAATCGCTACAATTCGACCGCAAACCGCAACTCAACATAACCAAGTGCACCTGCAAGACGTATAATGTGATCACATCTAGGAGGTCAAGGGCAGTGTTTTGTCAGTGATGGCGAAAACTTTGTTTAATCATTTTTTACAGGTCGTCTGTTGTTTTTAACTTTTTTAGGTGGTTGTTAGTAGTCATTATTCTTTTCATATATCATAGTTATATAGTTTTTTTCACACACATATATATATAATCATTTTCTAAGGATGAAAATAGTAGTAAAGCCACTAGTTCTTGTATATCCTTCTTCTTTTTTCTTTATCCTCAAGTCTATGGTAGGTGGCCCCTCCTTTAACGTATCTTTTTCCAGAGAGCCGTTCTCATTTTTTGGTGGGTGTTGTTACTGTTTCAAATGAGATAGAAGCAGGGGAAGACAGGGGAGAGACGAGAGAAGGTCAAGCACGGGAGAAGTTTGAATGCCGGGCTCTCCTGTTTTTTCTTGACAACCCAAAACAAACAACCCAAAAAGGCCCACAACCCAAAAAGGCCCACAAGACAAAGGCCAACAACCCACAACTAACAAGGGAGAAGTTTCAACCCAATTGGGCTTTTCTATTTTTGTTTTGTGCGGGGGGAGAAAGGAGCCTGGCGATCGGGCTGGGACAAATAACAATGACGTCATCGCCACGTCATTCGACTGAGACCATTTTATTTTTCAGTCGAATGAGTTCCAGGTGCTCCCTTTATTTTTTGGCGCGCCGTGGCCGGTGGTGTCTGTCCGGGGCGTATGGAGCATGGCCAATGGCGCCGTACGTCTTGTCCCGGCCAGCTCTTCCAGGTGTTCATTTCACCCTCGATCCTGAGCGCCATGGGTCAGCGTCTCGGCCACTTGTTCGCTCCTCTCTCACGTCGCAGATCGAGTTGAACGGGCCGGTGAGACTGCCCTATCCGCTCCGTTTTCAGCGGGATTGCGTTGGCGCTCTGCCGCGAGCCTAGACAGAACGACTCGGCCGACAGTCCATTTTTCATTGGTGCGAAGCCACCGACCGGCGCCATGTACTGTAGTAGTGCTGTTCCTGACGCGTGGTACGTGAGACGTCGCCACTGGCCCAGTTGCGCGGTGCTAGGATCATGCATGCCTTGTTTAACACTTTGACCCTTGAGCATTCGTCTGTGCGAAGATACGGGGTTGTTGCACCGCGTACCACTAATCTTTTAACGCCAAACAGAGAGATTGTAAACGGTTTTCATGAATTTATAAGTCGATGCCCAGAGCCACCTGACGTCTCCGTGTTGTGATATGTACATCGATAGAAACAGCTAGCACTATCGGCTTGTCCATGAGAAAATCTCATCCTAGATTGGACTAAAATTTAAACACAAACTTTCAAATCAAAGATCCCAACGTTTATCCAGTTACACGTATATATGTTGACTAAAATGTCGCTGAAGCCATCTCAAGAAAAAAAATGTAGCTGAACTTCAAATCGAAACCAAGAAATATATTTCAGACCGTCTAACTATGGCTTCTAGTGAACCTCTGGTGATCGAACAAGTCGAGTCGGACAATAGGCCTACAGGGCCATACTGCAAACACGTATATGTATTGAATGGATATTAAAAACCAACAAATGGTTGGATGGTTAGACGGGTGGTTTATTTCTATTCCACTCTGGATGACTTGTTCAAAAAATGACCACAAGTTAAGTTAATTAACAAGGAAATATACAGATGCGTAGGTTGCATTCTTTTTTGTCAACCAAGATGGTGAATTAAGTATGGTCATTAGTTTTTTTTTTTTTTTTGCGGGAAAGGAACAAGTATGGTCATTAGTTAAGAGGGTATCGCGTCACTTCACTCGGAAACTTACATCGAGTGATTAAAGATAGGCTTTTGGGAACTGCATTTAGTTATGAGAAAAGTATACTTTTCGTCCCTCAACTCTTGGTGAAGTTTAGATTTGGTCCCTCAACTCCGAAACCGGACAACTTGCACCCCCAACTAACGAAACCGGACAAGGTTTGTCCCTGGTCTCAATTTTGACCGGTTTTGGTGCTGACTGACCCCGGTTTTGACCGGTTCCGACTAAAATTCGCGTAATTTTTTCATATCCGTAAACTTTTTAAAATTCACATACTCTTTTCAAATCCACATAGTTTTTCAAGGTCGTGCATTTTTTTCAAAAATAAACATACCTTTTTCAAATCTGTGAACTATTTTGAAATTTGTGTACTTTTTCAAATCCATGATTTTTTTAATTTGCGTAATTTTCTCAAATCAGTGTATTTTTTCAACTTCGTGTAATTTTATCGAATCCAAGTATTTTTTTTCAAATCCATCTGTTTTTTAAATTCGCGTACTTGTTTCAAATCCGCATACTTTTTAAAGTTCGTGTATTTTTTTCAAATCCGTGTTCCTTTCCAATCCATGAACTTTGTTTGAAATTCACATACTTGTTTCAAGTTGACATAAATTTTCAAATCCACACATTTTTTTCTAATTCGCGTAAAAGATATTCAAATCCGCATATGTTTTCAATTTCACATAAAATTTTCAAACCCAAAAAAATATACGTGAATAGGAATAAGTATGTCAATTTTTAAAAATTACATGAATTTTAAAAAACCACAGGAACTTTAAAGAAGTACATGGATTTAAAAAAAGTACGTGAACTTGGAAAAAGTACGCAGATTTGGAAAAGTACACAAATTTTTAAAAAGTTCACGTATTTGAAAAAAATACCCGAATTTGAAAACATTAAACGGACTTGGAAAAGGTATGCGAATTTGAGTCGGCACGGTCAAAACCGGGTTGGGACAGCACCAAAACCGGTCAAAACCGTGACCAGGGATGAATCTTGGCCGGTTTCAGTAGTTAAGGGCGCAAGTTGTCCGGTTTTAAAGTTGAGGGACCAAATCTAGACTTCGCCAAGAATTAAGGGATGAAAAGTATACTTTTCTCTTTAGTTATCTGGTTAGTGAGGGAAGCTTTTCCAATCTTTTCTTTTTTGAAACGGAAGCAAAAGATTTGCCTCTTCAATTAAAAAAGAAAGAGTAGAGTTTAGAGTTTTACAACGCATTCACAAATAAGCGGCATGACAATTACTCGTACAATATGATGTTCCCTAGCTGTCTTGCGCCAACAGCAACCCAAAGTTTAGCATCTTCTAAAATGTTGGTTAGGAGGACCGGCGGTGGTGCACATTTTCGACAGAATACGCTGGCGTTTCTCTCATTCAAATGGTCCAAGAAACGAGTATGGTGAGGGAAGCCATTGCGTGGCGGTGAGGGTTGCGGTCATCGGTTCTTTTTTGCCACCACTCAGTGACGGTTACTTCTAACTGCTAATCGGAGGTGTCCATGTGCGTGAACCCAAACTTCTCGATGATTGATCTCCAGAGCCTCAATCTAAGGCACAACCACAATGGAACATAACCTAGAAGGGCTACAAACACGCCATGGTTAAAGGGAATGTGGGCCCAATACGGCAAACAACCACTCTAACCGGTTGGCAGGCGGGCTCCTCACAACCCAGAGCAACCAGGGTTCTCCCTTTCCAGAGAGCTAGAAGTTGCAGAGATGTGCATCAGATGGCTAGATATGTGTGTTTATTGTTTAGTAATGTATTGTATGTGTAGTTTGTCTATGTTGATAATTCAGTGGTTGGGCATGCTGTTGTGCAGCCTAACGACCCGAGTTCAATTCCTAGAATTAACATGTGATGCACAGGGGTTTTCTTCTATTTATTGAGGATCAAGTTTGGTGTATGGTGGAACCACTCATCAAAAAATATCCTGATATACATTTTAAAAATTCTGAGGACCATGTTTATCTTCGTACTCATACTAAAATGGTCATATGCATCCCTAGTTGGTGCAGAGGCCGGGGAAGTGAAATTCTCCCCCAATTTGAAGGATCAGAATAGTTGGACTGCTCCCCCGAGGCGGCGGCACCGCGTCGCCCCCCGGGGAGTCTCCGTCCACACCGCCCTCAGCCCTCTCCATCGCCTCCCACTACCGCCGCCGTCGTTGATGATGCCGCGGGGCGAAGCCCCTGTGGTGAGGCGGCGGCGACAGCGACGACGCAGTCCCCGGCCAGTGGTAACGCGTGGGGGCAGCAACGTCCACCTCCCTCCTCCTCCAACGGCAGCGCGCAGCGGGTTGGCGGTGGCCAGGAGATCTCCAGCGGCCGTTTGGCGGATGAGATTTTGGCTGCGATGAGATCTGATCTGGGCCCGAGGGGATTAGATCGAGATCCACTGCGGCTGCACCTCATCTGAACAACGGCGAGAGGAGATCCCCCTGGGTAATCTTCACGGCACGAGGACGTCCGGGTCTCTTGGCCCGGGCATGGTGGTGGTGGCTGCCTTCTCCACCGAAGGCGGTTGGCCAGGCTGGTAGTGACGGATCTTGGATCCTACTATCAGCACTGACGACGAGTTGAGAAGACATAGTCGCCGGTGAAAACCGAGCCGACTCCGGTCATGGCGGGCGATGGTGGCGTCTACGCCGTTACCTTGATGAAGGCATCGTCAAGCAACTATCGTCAACCTGCTCGTGCCGCTCCGGGAGAAATCCTAAGATCTCCGGATCGAACGATGGCGGCACCGCGGTATCGTGTTCCCTATTGGGGGCATCGTTTGTGGAGAGGTGCCGGATGGAAGAGGCGTGAGGTGGTGTGGCGTGCCTTCTCTCGCGTCGACGACGGCGGGTCTCGACGGCATGGAGCAGCGGGGTCTCGCCGGTGGGCGTGTGATGATGGATGAGCGCAGGATGGTGGCGTTGTCTGGCGTCGTGGTGGCGTCAACGACAGCTAGACCGGGTAAGGTAGATGCAGCAGTACATCACTGAAGATAAATTGGTGGCAGGTGGCTGCGGCGGTCTCATACCCGGCAGGCGTCCTGGTTGAGGAGTACGCCGGACTGGTGGGTGCCCCATACCCGGCAGTCGTCTGGGTATTAGATGTTAGGTTTGGTTGCGAGATCTGTTTGGTATTAGGCCCAGACTATCAGCATCCCTACATCATTTGGATATGAGAGTAGCGACAGATGTTGTCTAGATGGTGACTTTAGTACTGTTGTATGACTTTGTAAAATCTTGTTTGGATAATTAATAAAGTGATTGCATGCATCGTCCAGATGCAGAGGGCGGATCCTTCTCCTTTTCTAAAAAAACAACTTTCATGCTTTTACTCTCTCACTTACAAAAAACAATTGTGTCACAATGGCATGGTGAGGGTTGTCCCCTCTCCCCCGTCCCCGCACCCTAGTAATGTGAGACTAAATATTGTACACATGATATGCAGTCAAAATGAGTCTCCGGGACTTTTCAGTACAATTATCATTGAATCGGACTCCATATTTGAGCACCATGTGTCTAATTAAAACATTTTTCTCGGTGGGAGATGATGTTTTCATAGATAACGAGGCGCCATTCGGTCTTACGACTTTTGTGACTTGTTTTTTTTTCTTTTTTTTTGAAAAGGAGGAATATCCCCGGCCTCTGCATCTGGTCGATGCATACGGCCATTTTATTAATTATTAGCACAAAACCTTACAGAGTCGTACAACAGTAAGACCAAAGCCACCATCTTCGCAACCTCTGTCGCTACTCCTATCTAACTGATGAAGGGGCGCTGATGGTCTGGGCCTCATACCAAACAGACCTCGCAACCAAACCTAACATCTAAGACCTGAGGTCCCAACCTGGACGCCTGTCGGGTATGGGCACCCACCAGTCCGGCGTGCTCCTCAACCATGCCGCCCGCCGGGTATGAGGCCGCCACAACCACCTACCACATATCCATCTTCAGAGCTGTACTGTTGTAACGGCCTTGCCCGATCTCGCTGCCGCCGACGCCACCACGACGCCAGACAGCGTCGACCTCCTGCGCGTGTCCGTCACCACACATCAAACTCCGAATCTGCACTGCGCCACGCCGTCAAGATCCGTCGCCATCAATGGATGGATGCAGCACCGCTCCACCAAAGAAACCGTCCGCTGGTCCCGCGAAGCAAGGCGCAGCACCAAGTAGAAGGCCGAAGCCACCACGCCACCAGCAGCCCCGCCACCAAGAGCTGTTCCCAGCCGCCGCCTTCAAGAAGGAGCACGACACCAGGGTGCCGTCGACGCCCAGACCAGGGGAACAAAAGCTTTCGCCATAGCTCGAGGAGGAGGCAGAAGGGAGAGGATCCACCCCAAAGCCTTCAGGAAGGGGATCGGCGCCAAAGGCGTCGACTTTGGGGAGGCAGCCGCGCCAGCCAGGGGTTTCCCCCGGAACCTCACCCACACGCCAGATCCGCCAGGCCGGCCATAGGGGACGCCGAAGCCGCCTCCAAGGACCGGTGCCAGCACGGATCGGGACCAATCGGAGCAGGGACAGATCTTCTACATGGAGCCGAGAACCCGTGCGGCGGCGGCGGTGCACGCCGCACTGCAGGGCCTCCTGCCGAGCTCCAACCGCCGCTCCCCACCTCCGGCCAGCGCAGATCTGACC
>NC_041384.1:56998697-57035600 GCF_002162155.2 Triticum dicoccoides
CGGGCTTTGCCCGGCGGCGTCCGCCGGCGGCGGCGGCGGGAGGGGAGGTGGATGGGGGCGGGGGCTGCCGCTAGGGTTCGGGCGCCCGGGTCGCCCGCGGGGGAGCGACACGGGGCCGGTATCTTCATTACCCGACTTTCGTGACTTGTGTATCTAGGTAAAACATCCTGTAACCTTGTGCATAAGGTACTTGGTGGCAGTGCTAAGCTTGGTAGCATAGTTTTGCAAAAAAAAAAAAAAAATGGAGTGCTCAATTTCTAGATGTAAGGATGCATTAACATCACAAAACCTTGGGTGCTTGCACTGACACCACGTGTGGCGCTGGTGTGTGAATATGCCAACGTTAGTTATTGTCAGTCTTTCTGGAGAAATCACACTACTACACGAGACTACGCTGAGTGGAATTTGTACCGCCTCTTATTCTTCCCTTTTGTGATCGCCAGCAACTTTCAGACCAATCGAGGGCCTTCTGGCCAGCTCCAGCCGTTGCCTTTTGCCTCGTGGCAGGTTATGGTTGTTGCACCAGAACGATCGAGAGAGCTAGTGTACAAGGTCAAAAAGGCCAGCAGCCCCTCGCTAGCCGGTTCCACGCAACAATCCAGAAGCCGGTGCATGCGTAGTCCCAGTCCCAGGCCGACAGCCAAAAAAGACTGCCTGTTCGGAGCAAAGGTTTAAAAAACTGTAGGAAACTGGAAAACGGAGGATGTCATATGTAAAACAATGGATTGACAATCTACAGGAAAAATTAAAAGAGTAGCGTTCGGCGAAGCACATGAATGCAAAGCTCGTGTACTGTGAGAAAGGGACCTACAAGTACTGCTCATGGTCAGGTTTTGTCCTCGTTGGTGTGTTTTAAGGCATGTGGTGCGGTGCCTCCACCTAGGTGAAAATCACAAAACTGGCCCTTTGGCCGAAGTTCAGCACAAAATGGCCCTCTTTTAAAAATATTTTACAAAATGGCCCTACACGCATGACGTCCGCACCCGGGCGCCATGCTAGATAGCATAACGCCTCGGTCAAGGGCGCCATACTGGTCAGCGCTGACTGCCACGTCGGCCTGGCCTTGGGCCCCATGACGCCTTGGCCCAGGGCGCCATGGGCTGTACCACGACGCCCCGGCCCGGGGCGCCATACCCCTTCACTACATCGCCGCCCGAGCCCCTCTCCTCTCTGTTCGTTCTGTCTTTCCTCTCTGTTCTTTCCCACTCCATGGCGCCCCTCAAATCGCCCCTCCCTCTCCCCACTCTAGAATTGCGGATCTGAGCCGAAGATTGGTGGATCTGGTTGCCCTTCGAATCCTGAAGGTATTCTCCTCCCTTTCCCCTCTTTCTATTGGTTGAAATCTCTTCATTTGATTGATTTGGGTGAAACCCTAGTTCATCTTTTTGTTGAAATGTATAGCGGATTTTGGTGTGATAATGTAGGGATTAGTGTGATTTAGGATATGTATGGCTTACAATATGTATGATATAGGATTATTATGAAAATGCTATGAATTTGGTTAGGATATGTACGCACATATATATGGTGTATGAAAGAATTAGTGCAAATATATGGTGTATTATGTTGTAGAAAATTATATGCACATATACGGTGTATGGAAGAAGAATTAATGTAGAAATGTTGCACATGTATATATGTTTTTGCACTACTGCGGATATTTGCAAATGACAAAGGGGCTTACCATATACATTTGTAATTTGCAAGATGGCTTCTCTTATCCATCCATCATATGATCAATTGCATCGTGGACGGTTCATGGCAGATGAAGGAAGGGTTTTTGATCAGCTTCACCTGAGGTCCGGTTCGGTTCATGACAAGATGAAGTATGACGAGTGATACACGGAGTATATCCGGAAGACCGGGCTTCTCCCTTTCATCTCACTCGTGTCTCGTTCGATGCCGAAGATGAACCCTTGTGCGATCACGGCACTCGTTGACCGATGGCGCCCTGAGACACATACTTTTCACTTCTATGCTGGGGAGATGACTGTCACTTTGCAGGATGTTTCTCTGATCACTGCACTTTCCATCAAAGGAGAGCCTATTTGTTTTAGCACAGATTCAGATGGATGGCGTGAGATTATGGTTGGACTCATAGGGAGGGAGCCAGGGGTATAAGGGAAGTCCGCCGGTGCAAGTTATCATTGGATTGCTGAACACTTTGGGGAATGCCCGGCTGATGCGGACGATGAAACAGTGCAGCAATATACCAGGGCATACTTGTGGTATGTAGTCAGTCGGACTCTTTTCTCTGACGGCACTGGCGTGAACGCTTCCTTTATGTGGCTTAAGTTGTTTGCTGGGTGGGAGCCTGGACTCAGTTGGGGTACGGCGGCGTTGGCTTATTTGTTTCGTCAGGTAAGTAGTTTTGCTTATAATATTGTGGTCACCATGTAGAAATTTTCTCTAGTTTGTAATGACATATTTCTTGTTTGTGTGTAGCTGGACGAGGCGTGCCGTAGGGGGGCGAATCCAAGAAACATCGTAGAGTCAAAGGAAGCCAACATCGGTCGTCCGATGCTTCTATTATCGATCTGGAGTTGGGAGCACTTGCCAGTGGGGCGGCCGACACCAAAGGGTTAGGACCGGTGGGATGATCATCATGACCCGGACCGTATGCCTACATGGGCGTATAAGTGGGACAAGGTTGAAGGTTTTGTTGGCAGTTCAAAGACCATGTATTTGCACTACTACAACGAGCTTTGGTGGATACTTGTACATCTTTTTGGCCTTGTTTTTCCCGGACATCAAGTTGGATGTTTCTTCACTATACTTTTGAAAATAGACATTCAACTTCTGGAATGTATACTCTACTATTGTTGTCACCGGCAATGCACGGACACCCTTTAGCACCATGTTGAAACATTCAGCCATGTTGTTGGTCATGTCACCGTACCTCAGTCCATCATTGTCAAAAGCCCGTGCCCACTTTCCTTTATCGGCAAGATTCCTATTTAGGAAATCTTTGCCACCATTGTTTGCTTTGGCATACACTTTGCCCCATAATTTCTCAAAATGTCTAGTGGTGAATGCGAGACAACAATCATGAAGAAGGTCAGACAATTCCTTGTCTCCACATGCTCGGTAAAAGTTGGAAACAAAATGCCTCATGCACCACCTATGGTGCACGCGAGGATGTCCTGAAATGTCAATCTCCACTGCATTGAGTATCCCTGGGTGGCGGTCCGAGATGATGCAAACCTCTCTTTCAGGTCCAATTACCTTGGTCCTCACTAGACTAAGAAACCACTCCCAGTTGTCATTGTTCTCCGCCGACACCAAAGCAAACGCCAATGGAACCAATTTGTCACCACCATCATTAGCCACGGCGATCAACAATGTGCCTCTGAACTGGCCAGTCAGAAATGTGCCATCCACGGACATAACCGGCCTACAATTCTTGAAGGCCCTAATGCATGGCTCAAAAGTCCAGAATGCACGTCCAAATATACGAACATTTGCATCATTGTACATCCTTGTTCTCACGCCATCTGGCTCCACCATATAGTACATGCCAGAATTTTCTGCCGCCATCTTTTTCAACACCATCGCGAGGCGGTTGTATGATTCTTCCCAACCACCATACAATATCTCAAAGGCAGCTTGCTTGGCCTTCCATGCCTTCCCATACTTCACCTCATACCCAAAAACCTCCTTCACCATCTCCATCAAAGCCCGAATGGGATATGTCGGGAGTATCTTTATGGAGGCTGAAAATCGATATGCAATGAATTTGGAGGTCAATTGATGGTGCTCATCCTTTACATTAGCATCATCAATATCCTTGCCACTACATCGATGGTGAAACACGGAACTTGTAATCTTCCATTATGGACCGCCTTTGACACATCTTGCACGGATAACCCAAGGGCAATGATTCTTGTGTTCCTCACATTTGACCACATAACGCACTTTCGAGTTTGACTTCTCCACAATGAATGGCCGATGAAACTTAACCGCGTAGTCCTTGGCCCATATTTGAAGTTCTGTCAAGCTTTCAAAGATTGTTCCTTCACTAACACCATACACACTTGCTTTGGTATCTCGCTTTGAAATTAACCTTGGTGCAAGAATTTTACTTGTGCCACCATCAACAATCGCCTTATCGGCTAGGCTTAGATCACGAAACAATGATGTCTTGTGACTACGGCCTATTACCTTCTTGAAAGCATTGGCTTCTTTAGCCGTCAAACCATCCTCATCTATTTCTTCATCTGGGCCTTCATCCTCCGAGTCCCATGCATAGGACCTACTGTATGGAATCTCATGGTCCATGTCCTCTTCCATGCAATTTGCCTCAACATCACCAACATAATGGTCATGAAGATAAGCCTCCGATTCATCACCCTCAAACTCACCACCATCCATGTGCAAGTCTTCATTATCAACTTGGTCATTCCCGCCGGGGCTCAAACATTGGGTCATTGGAGGTTGGCTCATTGTTGTGTCATGCACATCCGGAGTGACATGTGTTGAATCTCGAACCGGGCTTCTAACATCATATGAAGATGCACACCGATTCAAATCAATGTGCAGCCGAGCACGAACAACCTTTGTGGCAAATAACTCAAATGATTTATCTTGTGAGGCCAACACACTCTCTTTATATGCTTCCCAATGAAACTCGGAGTCAAGAGGCATTATCTTCCAACGAATATGTTGCCCATACCCAACATTATACCTTCCGATTAAGTCTACTCCATTGCTTTCTTCCATCCAATTCAACCTTCTTCGAAGCTCAAGCAAAACCTCCTCAAGGCTAGGACTTGTGGGAAACACCATCACTACCGGCTTCTTCTTTGGGTCACCATACTCCGCGTCTCCCTTCTCAAAGGAGACAAAGTCCACATGATGCACATTGACAATCCTCGCCATCTAGAATCATAAACAACAAAATGCATCAACAAAAATAGCAAATTTGGATGACCTAGGGTTTCCCCAAATCCCCACAATGTGGAGATTTCAACCAACAAAAAGAGGAGGAATGATGGAGAATACCTTGAGGGGTCGAAGGGAAGGATAAATCACCGATTTGGAGCTCCGATCCACGAAATTTTGTGGGCATTAGGTAGGGGATTGAGTGGGATGGCCGGGGTGGACAAGGGGGAAAGTGAGGGTGTGTGGAGGGGAAAACATGGAAGACTCTGTTTTGTTCACGCAAGGGGCATGGCGCCCTGAGCAGGGGCGCCATGGACATAAGCACGGCGCCCTGTCCTGGGGCGCCATGGTGGCATGCCCTGCCAACGTGGCAAGTCAGTGCTGACAAGTATGGCGCCCTTGACCGAGGTGTTATGCTGTCTAGCATGGCGCCCCGGGTGCGGGCGTCATGCGTGTAGGGCCATTTTGTGAAATATTTTCAAAAGAGGACCATTTCGTGCTGAACTTCGGCCAAAGGGCCAGTTTTGTGATTTTTCACTCCACCTAGCAACTGTGGGGTCCTAGATATCAATGCAACATAGACATATGGTGGGCCAGCTCTACTTTCCTTCACATTGCCTCGTGCATCCGCCCCAAAAATGAGCTTCTACCAGATGTTTCATCCGCCCCAAAGATGGCTGCCAAATCCTGCATACCGAACGCAGTATGGGAAACTTTCCTGTGGATTGCAGTTCCTGTACTATTTCCTACAAAAGTCCTGCGTACCGAACAGACCCTGAACTTTTCGGGGCTCATCCGTGTCATCCCCGTTGCGATTCGTGGGCTCCTGGAGGTTTGCCATGCACGAAAGCTGAAGCCTGAAGGTCAACACGTACCAGCGTGAGTAGAGTATTCCGGACGGAGACGTACGCCATCGACCCTCGTCACCCTCCGTCCGCACGTACGCCAGCTCTCGTTCTGCTTTTGGCCGGATCTGATCCTGCAGAAGCATAATCTACGTGGCCTTCCTCGCCCAAAAAAAAACTACGTGGCCTGCAGCTTGCACATCTTCCGAATTGTTCTGGTGCCTCCCATGCGCGCGTGCATGGTCGATCGGCGACAAGGAAATTTTCGGCGCTTTTGCTCTACGTTGCACCAATACGATGACACCGGTGCGGCAATACGAGTACGGCGATACGGGATACGGCAATTTGTAGAAACAGCAATATGCGATATGACGAGTATATATATAAATAATTATAAAATGACATGTAATAAAAGCAAACGTAATAAAATGTATGAGATGAGACCAAAATGTTGCCATGGAACTCCCTGCAATGCCATGTTGTACTTCTATCTCCTTCCCTAGCAATAGACAGCAGCAACGGCAACATCAGCAAGTAATAATTTTATCCCACAAACATCAACAAGCAGCAACACAGCAAGCACACATGGAAGCCAGCAAGCAGCCAAACATACATCAGATCCAAATTAGTATAGTACTACTACTATCTAATGAGAGATACATCAAGATCCTACTACTACGGTCTATGGAAGCCAGCAAGCAGCCTGGCATGCATCAAGATCAAGCACACATCAGTACATCACCAGGGGCTCGGGGTAATTGTTGTTTACCTTGTGAGTTGCGACGGCGGTGGAGAAGAGCAGAAGATTCAAGCGAAGAGGCGATTCCAGCCGGTGGGGGCGAGTTGAGGCGGCAGTGAGGCAATTCTAGGCGACGCCGGTGAGCCACTCCAGGCGGCGAGCGACTCCAGTCTGCAGCGGCGGCCGGCGGGGAGGCTTGTCCAGCGGCGCCGGCTCCCTCGTGCAAGCTCCTGTCGACTGTCGTGCGAACAAAACAAAAGAGAGGGAGCACAGATGCTAGGGTTAGTCATGGGCCTTCCAGTGGGCTGTTGTGTCCCTCCCATATCGTAGACGATGCATAGGACGTATCGACGTTTTTTCTTTTTTTTAATCGGAAAATAGGATACTTCGCTGATACCCGTATCCCGGACGTATCGTGCGTATCGCCGTATCAGCAACGTTCAGTACGCCGATACCCTAGTTTCTGGCGTATCGGTGCTTCGTAGCTTTTAATCCTGTCTTGGTGCGAGCTCAAGGAAGCGGCAGCGACGTTATGTGACCGGAGGCCATGGTGGGAAATCCTTGTTTGAGTACTGAAAAAACACTTTTGACACATTTTGTGTCAAATGGTTTTTAAAAAAAACTTGCCGTCTTTATTGATCCAAGGTAATGTCCATTGGTACACTGGCTGGGTCGTGAGGAGTACCCAGCCACATATGTCTACCTAAACCTAAACTACAAACAAACTTGATTAATTATGAGCCTCAAAAGTAAAGTTTATGCGTTCATAAATGAAACTGGACGACTGAAAACAACTCCTACAAGATATGATTTCATGTATGATTGCTGCATGGTTACCTCTTCATCCATGGTTGATGTCTTTCACTACTCCTTGACAATCTGAAGCAACTATCAGGTTCTGAATATCCAGGTCCTTAGCCAAAGCCATGGATTCCCTACACGCATATGCTTCAAGCACCACCGGATCTGTAATGCGGAACACCACCGCTGATGAACCAAGGTAGACACCATTATGATCACGGCAAACCGCTGCTGCTGCGCCTCCATGTTTTTGGTGAGCTACCGCAAAATCCAAATTAAGCTTCATAACATTGGCCGGCGGGGGAAGCCAACGCTGCTGGTTATCAATTTGAGTCGCAAATCCTTGGATGCTCGTCTCCTCTTGGTAGCGGTTCGAGCTCATTAATGTATGAATTCGTTTGATGAGAGCTATGGAAAATAGCTTCATGAATTGCCTTGCGCCGAGCATACCATATAGACCACATTGTCACCACTAGCTTGGTGAACTTGTCATGGCTCAGTGATTCATTAAGTTCGAACAACCAATTTTTTGCTCTAGGCTCCACATTCTCCGTAATCCGGGCCACAAGGTCCTCATATGAAAGTGCCCAAGTGCACCTTGACATCGTGCAAGACAAGAGTGCATGTCGCCAAGTGTCTTCTTGTCCGCACAAAGGGCATGAATTTACTTGTGCCATGTTTCTCCTATGCAAGACATCAGCAGTAGGTATTGAGTGACGTGCCAGCCTCCACAAAAGACCCTAACTTTTGAAGGGGTCGACACATTCCAAAGGGAGGACCAATCTTTCTCCTCCTGTGAATTGTCTGAACTTCCACTTCCCCCCTCGAGCCAGCTCTCATGTTGTATCTTTGTTCTAACCATGAACTTGTAAGCGGAGCTTACTGTGAAGCGCCCCTTTTTTTGTCCGGATGCCATGCCCAGAAATCCTTTGTATTTCTTGTACACACCGGTATCATTAGTGCCTCATTTGCATAGGAGGCGACTGAATGAGCGATTGGGCCGACTCATCTAGTAGGTACAATGTTCCGGTTTTGGGAATCTTTTGAGGGTTCTCAACGGGTTTTATTAGTTTTGGGAACCTTCTAGAAGGTTCCTGAATTGGTTTTCTATTTTTCTCATTTCCTTTTAACTTTTTATGTTTCTTTTCTTTTTTTCTTCTTCCAATTCTTTTTCTTTTTAGTTTTTTTTGCATTTCTGTTTCTTTCCTTTTTCTTTTTCATGTTCCTTTCTTTCGAAATTTCAAATATTTATTTGGAATTTCAAAATATGTTCACAATTTTAAAAAATGTGCTCAATTTCAAAATTTGTTTACAATTTTTATAAAACAGTTTGTGTTTGAAAAAATGTACATGAAATTTAAAATTGTTTTATTTTTCAAAATTTGTTCACAATTCAAAAATTGTTCAGGAATTTAAACAATGATCTCTGTTTTAAATTTTGTTATCTTCGTGTTTTCAAAACATGTGAAGAAATTAATAGTTCTCATTTTTCAAAATTTGTTCACAATTTTTAAAACTGCCCCTGTTTGAAAACATGTTCTCCTTTTCAAAATTTGTTCCCAATTTCACAAAATGTTTAGGAATTTCAAAAAATCTTCTTGCTTTTAATATTTGTTCGTAATTTCAAAAAAAATATGTTTCAAACTATGTTCAGGAGTTTCAAGAAATGTTTTTGTTTCTAAAAATTTGTGCACAATTTCTAAAAAATGTTCATGAATTTTGGTAAAAAAAATCTCATTTTCAAAATTTGTTCAGAATTACAAAAAAATCACGTTTTTAAAAAAAATGGAATATCAAAATAAAATTGCGACAGTTCAAAATTGTTCATAATTTTGAAGAAATGTTTTGCAAATTTCAACTCGGTTGTGTGTTCTAGTACGTTTTCGCGCCTTCATGTTCAACTTCTAATGTATGGTGGAGTGGCTAATGGCTTGTGGTCAAGAATCAGATGCGATCGAGGTCGAGGGATCGAATCATTGCTCGCTCTATTGTTTTGGGGGTTTTATAGGTCGCACGATAGGAAACACATGCACCTTCGTGTCGGTGGGCTGGCCCAGTCGCGCGCCTCACCCTGTACGTCGAGCTCCTATATGACTCAAAATGCGTCATATAGCAGGTCCCGCTGTGTTGTCCATGCGGACCGACCTCGGCTGCTTTCGGGCGAAATCCGATCCACATACCCATGGGCCATGGCCATTCTCCTCTCTCTCTTTTCCCCATGGATAAGAGAAAATAAATTAAAGTTCGTGAGGAATTGAGGATGCATGTCCGTGCATTTCTTTTAGGACCTTCATAAGAGCCGAATGTTAGGTACCAGCATATGGTAACTCTGAACATTTTTATACCATTTTTAGTTACGTGAGAAAGACAACTTTAGTTGGCAAGCGTGGCAACTTCATGCTTCACTTAATTTTTGACAGAAAACTTGTTGTGTGTCACTGGAATTTGCCATCCCTGCGTGATTGAGATTGCCATAAAAAACATCAGAGCCGGAGTGCCACGCACATGACATGTGACACTTATCATTTGATTTCTTTTATCTCTCTCCAGGGGCTCTTTATTCAAAAAGGTCCAGTATTATGGAAAAATCCACAAAAGAAATGAAAATTACATGCCGATGACATACTGATAGTTCCGCAACTAGAGTTTCACACCACCGTTGAACAAGAGAGTTTTATGCACACATGTAATAAAATATTTTCGCACAAAAATACCAGTGACATTACAATATGCGATATGAAACACCCTTTGCAAGGATTAGATCTATTATAAAAGTTCACACGAAGTACAGAGCATATGAAATATAGTAAAAATTACATGAAAATTCGGAGACCACCTAACAACCATTATCGTGGCCAAAACAAACTGCCGATGCGCCTCACCCTGTACGTCGAGCTCCTATATGACTCAAAATGCGTCATATAGCAAGTCCCGCTGTGTTGTCCATGCGGACCGACCTTGGCTGCTTTCGCGCGAAATCCGATCCACATACCCATGGGCCATGGCCATTCTCCTCTCTCTCTCTTTTCCCCGTGGATAAGAGAAAATAAATTAAAGTTCGTGAGGAATTGAGGATGCATGTCCGTGCATTTCTTTTAGGACCTTCATAAGAGCCGAACGTTAGGTAGGAGCATATGGTAACTCTGAACATTTTTATACTATTTTTAGTTACGTGAGAAAGACAACTTTAGTTGGCAAGCGTGGCAACTTCGTGCTTCACTTAATTTTTGACAGAAAACTTGTTGTGTGTCACTGGAATTTGCTATCCCCGCGTGACTGAGATTGCCATAAAAAAATATCAGAGCCGGAGTGCCATGCACATGACATGTGACACTTATCATTTGATTTCTTTTATCTCTCTCCAGGGGCTCTTTGTTCAAAAAGGTCCAGTATTATGGAAAAATCCACAAAAGAAATGAAAATTACATGCCGATGACACACTGATAGTTCCGCAACTAGAGTTTCACACCACCGTTGAACAAGAGAGTTTTATGCACACATGTAAAAAATATTTTCGCACAAAAATACCAGCGACATTACAATATGCGATTTGAAACACCCTTTGCAAGGATTAGATCTATTATAAAAGTTCACATGAAGTACAGAGCATATGAAATATAGTAAAAATTACATGAAAATTCGGAGACCACCTAACAACCATTATCGTGGCCAAAACAAACTGCCGATGCGCCTCACCCTGTATGTCGAGCTCCTATATGACTCAAAATGCGTCATATAGCAAGTCCCGCTGTGTTGTCCATGCGGACCGACCTCGGCTGCTTTCGCGCGAAATCCGATCCACATACCCATGGGCCATGGCCATTCTCCTCTCTCTCTTTTCCCCGTGGATAAGAGAAAATAAATTAAAGTTCGTGAGGAATTGAGGATGCATGTCCGTGCATTTCTTTTAGGACCTTCATAAGAGCCGAACGTTAGGTAGGAGCATATGGTAATTCTGAACATTTTTATACCATTTTTAGTTACGTGAGAAAGACAACTTTAGTTGGCAAGCGTGGCAACTTCGTGCTTCACTTAATTTTTGACAGAAAACTTGTTGTGTGTCACTGAAATTTGCCATCCCTGCGTAACTGAGATTGCCATAAAAAACATCAGAGCCGGAGTGCCACGCACATGACATGTGACACTTATCATTTGATTTCTTTTATCTCTCTCCAGGGGCTCTTTATTCAAAAAGGTCCAGCATTATGGAAGAATCCACAAAAGAAATGAAAATTACATGCCGATGACACACTGATAGTTCCGCAACTAGAGTTCCACACCACCGTCGAACAAGAGAGTTTTATGCACACATGTAACAAAATATTTTCGCACAAAAATACCAGCGACATTACAATATGCGATATGAAACACCCTTTGCAAGGATTAGATCTATTATAAAAGTTCACACGAAGTACAGAGCATATGAAATATAGTAAAAACTACATGAAAATTCGGAGACCACCTAACAACCATTATCGTGGCCAAAACAAGCTGCCGATGCGCCGCTGTCACCGCTCCCCAGCCGGGCTGGCTTGACGCTGTCGATGACAGCCAAGAAGTCTTCATGCACGTGCCCCTAAGGACCACCGTCTTGAAGGCGCAGTCATTGTTATTGAATCCTTGTATAGATCTGAAGCACCTGACAGCAAATCTCGTCATATGACGAGAAACCCTAACTCATCATTCTTTAACTAAGTCGGCATTCTTTGTCGCAAAAAAATCTTCAAGAACAGAGTTCATAAACGAACTGAGCCTAGCTCAAATGATTTGGTGTGTGGAGGAACTAGCCACCAGGGTTCACATCCTAGACTTGGCACTAGTGATCATATTTTCTTGAATTTATTTCAGACTTTCTACGAAGTTCGTTCAGTGGGAGGAGACATTCCGTCAACTACGGAGACGTCTGTGATGGCTTCGTCAATCTCAAGATGAGGTGCCAACTCTGTCTCTCGAAAGTGTTCAGAGATAAAGGGTGCATTCTAAAGAGTGAGTGTATGAGCTAGTTTGGTTCGCATCCGTTGGGTTTGATTGTTGCCTGAGAAAAATAATGTTTGGTTGTTTCCTGAGAAAAATTAGAGCAAGCTTGGCTGAGACAGCCCAAATAGATGATTAGCCTGCCAGGCGTCCTTTTCTGTTTGCCTGGCCAGAGAGCAGTATTAACCTGGGCTACACTAGCAGTTTGCGGAAAGCTTCGGAGATGCTTTATCAGTTCTTATAGTTTCTTTAATCGATGACCTTCCAGGCACGGGCCACCATCTAAACAAGAACGCGACCAGGCAGCCTGGCCAGGCGAGAAGAATCAAAATCCTAGGCCCATGCATCACTTTTGCCCAGGCATGCGGACAAGGACAAGGCGTATTTATGAGCGTCTTGGTCTATAATGTGTTTTAAAAAGAATGGGATACTAAACACTGACTTGATTTGAAAGTCGGGACAAGCATTTTTGGTTTGAGGTGGCAACAACCAATCACAAGAAAATTTACAAATGTGCACTAGTTCCACGTTTTTGCTGCAAAGAACAATATACAAATTGCTCATATTTCAACGCTAAATTCTATCAGAATTTAATTTGTGTTATAATATTAATATCACAACTAAATCATAAAAAATGCTTTTGAAATTCCATAGAAAAAATACATTGCTTTGTGGTATTTTATTAGTACTATAGAAAGTAAATTTTCATGCACAAATTATATTTTAGGCACGATCAGAAAGTGGTCAATTTTTTACACGAAAAAGTAATGCGCATATAAGAGTCTTATTTTTATGGGAGAGTCTGAAACTAACATGTGAAAAAAAGAAGTTCTTCCACGGAAAATATTGTTCTCTTTTGTTCATATGTGGCTCAATTGAAAACACTCTTTTTTACCTATCTAGAAAAATGTTCACTATGTTTTCATAATTTATCTATCTAATATCAAAGAGAATGTAGAAGAATATTTACAAACCTCAGTCAACTTTACAAACTGTCCATACAAATGTAGAAAAAGTTCATCATTTTGCAAGATAATGTTTAGCTTAGATGCCACGAAACGTTTCCTCATTCTGCTCCCACGAGTGACTCCCACGCTAGGCTTTCGCCGGCGCCGCGCGAACAATCTTGTCTACTGTGGCCTTAGGGCCAAGGAGGCGCGGTGGATCCCAACCCTTACCGGTGGGAGGGCTCCTGCTTTGGTTTTAAGTGTTTGTTTTTGTTTGTTTAGGATTTATGTCCTGCTCAAGAAGACAAGATGATGGCAACTCTCTGAAGATGGAATAAAGTTCTCCCCGTCTAGCCCCGTCCCGGCGGTGCATCTAGCGTTGTCGAAAGGCTTGCATAGGTGTGTCTTTGTTAGATATTGCAAGATTCAGTCGGTGTTTTTCTTCGATGGTTTTGCTTGGATCCGATCATCTTTTGTCTGCGTTCATGTTTCTACAGGTTGGGTCCTTTTGATCTACAATTATCTTCATCAGCGACAATTACTATTCTGGTGTGCTGGTCCATTAGGGCATTAGCATGACAACTTCCTGACTGTCTCTACTACATGGTTTGCCTAGCTCCGCTGAGGGAGGGACGATGACTACGACACTTTTCATATCGCTATAGTGCTTGTAGTTGTCGCTAGATGATCTATCGACATGGATGTAACTTGCTTCTTGGGTTCTTTATACATGCAAAGCGAGCAATCTAGCAAGCTTTTCCATTCCCCCTAAAATAGTTGTCTTTTCCAATTTTTTGTGTTTTTCTTTGTTTTCTTTAGTTTTTAATATTTATTCCAAAACACACGAAATTTGTTAATTATTCAAAAAGAGAACATTTTTTATAAATTTCTCACCATTTTTATAAAAAAATAAACATTTTTTAAAAAATTGACCATTCTTATAAAAAGTAAACATTTATTTAAAATGTTTTTTTTTTGAAAACTCAAACATGTTTTCAGATTTTCAATCATTTTTTCGAAATGTAATTTCGTTGAGTTTTTGAACGTTCTAAAAAAACTAAACACTCAATGAAACATATACTTCTTTTTGCAATTTTGAATTTCTTAAATGCGAAATTCTTTTCCTGAAAAATAAGCATTTTTAAACATGAACCTTTTTTGAAAAAATTAAAGTTTTTTAAAAATAAGACAAACCTTTTCTATAAATCAATCATTTTTTAAATTTCAAACATTTTTTGAGATCATGAACATTTTTTGATTTTTTTAAAAGTAGAAAAAAAGCCAAAACAACCTGTAAAGAAAAAGAAGTAAACATCAAACATAAAAATACAGTCAGGGACGTTCTAGAAAGTTCCCAAAAGTAGTGAGGAACTTCCCAAAACCGGATCCCTGTACTTTCTATAGTGAAGGAGGGGCAATGATGATTGCGCGCCTTCGGCTCGCTCTAGTGCTTGTAGTTGTCGCTAGGTGGTCGATGAACCTGGATGCAATTTTTATTATTTCTTGTATTCTTCGTACTGCCTTGATAGTTGATAAATAGATTGGATGTTTTCTTGTAAAAAAGGGTTTTCCAAAGAGTGTCAATTTTTAGGGCATCAAAGAGTGTCAAATAGGAGGTCCTTGTAATATCTGAGCCTTCTTTTGTAGGCCGTAAAGGCCTGTGTTATGGTGGGCCAATGAGATGGGCTCATTCCAGAACACAAATCCCGTAGTTTTCCTAAAAAAAATGATAAAATCCGTCGGTTGTTCCTGCCTGAACTGTGTGCACGAAAATCGCGTCTCTTTTCACTGTCCCGGAAATGCAATGTATAGTGTAACGCCTGCCCGTGGACTTCACTTGATGAAGATCATGCAGCTTGCTTCGACGAACCAACACAGACCGTCGAACTCAAAGGAGAGGAAATTGCTTGTCCCGTCTGTATGCTCGTTCTGTTTTGCTGCATGCGTGCCGGCCAAAGGGTGTACCCAGAACTATCTGAAACATGGGACATAGCCAACACATACGGCACCCAAAATGCAAACATATATTCTCCCAAATCCATAATATGATGTGTAGACCGTGGGCTCTCTGACCAAGAAGAATAACAGTGCGTTCGATCGTTGGCAGTAGTCTATGTTCTGTGACCGTCTTAGATTTGACCGCCTGTCACTTCCATGCAAAGCAGCGAAATGTTCCGGCTGGCGGAGGTGCAGCGATGGCCCTGTTTGGATACTCTAACTCAGTTAAAGGTTGGAGTTAGATTCTAACCTTGAACTAACCCTAGACTAACTCTAAGCAAAGAGCTGTTTGGATCGTAGGGTTAGATTGACAATAAATATTCTTTCTCAATCATTTGACTACTTTCTCAATCATTCAATCATGTTTGAATGGGAAGGATAACTTTTTTTACTATTTTTTCTAGTGGGCCTAGGAGAACTAACCCAAATAAGCTCCTCTAGTGTGGGCTACTTTTTTGAGGTGAGTTATATCCAACTAACCCATCACGTTTGATACTTTTAGGTTATTTGAGCCCCAACTAACTAAAACTAACTCTAACTTAGGGATCCAAACAGGGCCGATGATCAGCACATCGTATGATTGATTGCCAACCCGACTGATGACCATGATGGTGTCCCCTTGGTCCAAGGTAGGGATGCAAAGCGGCACCCGATCCGCCCCGCTTCCAAGTCAAAATATCTTAGGCTATTTATAATTCTTCCGGCCAGATTCAACTTAGTTTGAACAAAATTTGTGGTTTTAAACAACTGAATATAGGTGTGATCCAGTATGAATCTTCTATATCTAAATAGTTAGCTCCCAGTAACTATTTCTCTCAACAAGTAAGCATGTCACATCATCGCATAACATGCATGAGAAAAAGTCCATCCCCACAACCACATGTCTTAACATGCAAGCATGTCACTTCATCATGATATGCATGAAAAAAGACACATCTCAACATGCAAATTTTTATTTTATTACGCTATATATATTTAGTAAACATTGTACAACTATATAATCTTAAAACATAATAAATTATATGTATTTTAAGTTTTGCTTTTTATATTATTACTTCAAATATTCATGTTTCATACAACGAATCACATAGAAATATGTTGCAAAATATTCCTGCAACAACGTGCGGGGAATCGGTAGTACAAAGATGGCTAATTAGTTGATTTTGGTATGACTCTGGATTAGATTATGCCTGTGCTTGTTCTAACCCCATGTAAATCTTGGATTCTACTACAAAATACAAACGGGAATTTTGAGGAGGAATCAATGTTTGTAGGGATCACTATTCATCTCCCATATAAAATCATACACCTGAATATGGAAATTAGTCCAAGGCCCTGAAATAAACTTATTTACTCCTCCCAGATAATTTTGCCATTATTCATCAAACCCACCAGGGTATAATGGAGATGCGCTTTTTTTTCCTCGGCCTTTTCCCTTTTAAGTGATTTGTTTATTTTTATTTTCCTTCCTTTTCATTCTTGATGTTATGTGTTCTTTTCCTGCCTTTTGTTGTTTCTTTTTCTTTTTTGGCAACATATCCCTTCAAAGTGTAATTCACTGAAAAATCTTAAAACTTTCATGTCGTGTGTTCGATCACCTCTTGACGTGAAAATTGTAATTCATTGAAAATCTTAAAACTTTCATGGCATGTGTATGATCACCTCTTGACGTGTGCGACTCGTGCGGAGAAGCATTTGGACACTTAATGCATTTTCCATCGGCAACCCCCTGAAGTGATCGGTGCAGTGTGCTTGTCAAGACTCATCTCTCGTGCCCACTAACAAAATCCCAAATCTTTGTTCTCGAACACTTAAAATGAGGAATACAAGTTAAATCTGTTGAAGTTTTTTAATTTCACTTTCCTCCCCCTCCTTTTCATTTCTGCAAACATTTATAAACATTTTAAAATTGTTTGCTTAACATCACTTGCGTATTTTTTTAAACATGATTATCTTAAACCACATGATTATAGCGGAATATGCAAGAAATACTGTTTTAAATTACAATGGCAAGTTTTAAAAATGCTTCAAGACATTTTAGTTACATATACATTATTATAATTACATTTTTAAATTGCATTGTACATACTCTAATTATATGAACATTTAAAAAAATGTGTCCAACACTCTTTTAGTTACATGGGCATAATGTGTCAAACTCTTTTTAAATTGCAGGAACATTTACAAGTACAATAAATTGTATTAAATGCATCAAACACTTTTCTAATGACACAATCATTTTAAAAAAATTGAAGAAAATTTTTCATAGCAGGAATATTTTTCTAAATGCATGTTGAAAAGGTGCATTGTACACTTTAATTACATGAACAATTTTAAAACATGCCAGACATTTTTAATAAGAACATTAAAAGATGACTTTAACACTTTTAAAATACATGGACATTTTAAAATACATGAATGTTCTCAAACCAGGGGAAGGTTAGTTAAAATGCGTTGAACACTTGTCTTAACTACATGAACGTTAGTAATATTGTGTCGAATACATTTTTAATTACTTGTTTCTCGATTACATTAACAATGCATTGTACAGTTCAATTAAATTATTTCTTTTTAACGTGTCAAACATTATTTTACTTATATAAACAATATTATGTTTGTTTTCATCCTTTTCTGTTTTCCTTTCCCTTTTCAATTTTCATATACTATTTTCTGTAAAATAAGTAAATAGTTTTTATGCCCAAATTGTTTCTCAAATCTCAATAGCATGCTGATATTTTAATGCACGTTGAATTTTTATCAAGGACATTTTTGGAACAAACAATGAAATTTTAAAACCGCTAAAAAAAAAATAACTTTGAAGTGTGAAAACATTTTTAAATACACGTCGAACATTTCTAAAATAAAAGTAACATGTTGACCATATAAATTCTGGCCGAACATTTGGATATTGTCAATATACTCCAATCTTTTCTGAAACAACCTTTGAAAATGCACTGTGGATTGTTTCTAAAATGTGCCAACACATTATTTCACAATTTCATGATTATCATGAATATTTAGGTGATTTATTTACAAAAAAATATACAAAATAATAGTAAGGGGAGAAATAAAGCTAAAAATCCAGATGAAAACCTTCCTAAAAACCTATAGAAAACCACATCCCAAAAAAATTGCACATAATTCTCAAAAACAAATTGCACATAGGAGCTGCACGGCCGCTATGTATCGCCAGCAATGAGCGATACAAAGTACATGCATGGGAGGCCCTATTCAAAGCTTATTGTGTTAAGCAGGCGGCCAATCACAAAGGGCACTCTCCGATTGGGACGTCCCGTGGTCGTTATTTTTTTTTATTTTCTTATGTTTTCTAGTTTTGAAATCATGAAAATTATTTATTTTATTTACTAAATCATGAAAAATAATGATCATGGATTTGAAAAATGTTTGCATATTTCTTAAAATGTTCCTGCATTTAAAAAGTTAACGAACTTGAAAACATGTTCCCGGATTCAAATATGGGAATATTTTTCAAACTCATGATCTAAAAAATGTTATCGAATGAATTTTTTTAAATATTCATGATTTCAAAAAAGGTTAACGGTTTTAGAAAATGGTTATGATTTGAGAAAATCACGAATTTGGAAAATGTTCACAAATAAAAATAAAAATAGAAGGAAAAAATAAAAATAAAAAACAGAAAGAAAATAACACGAAAATCTCCAGAATAGAGTCTCCCACCTACTTGAGCCGGCACGATATAGAGCATAGCAATCACCGATTATGCGAGTGTTCGCTACCCAGCGACTTGCGTGGTAAATAGGAAGTGCCTACATACATGCCCCTCGAAGCAAATCTAGTGCAAAACAGTTGTTGCTCTCAATGTTACATATTTTATCCCATTGTGAAGCTTGCGATCGCTGTATGGGCCACCTGGTCGGCTAAAAGGAATTCCAAAGCCCTCACACAACACATCGTTCATCAGCCGTTTTTATCACTGAGCTCAAGATATTAAAAGAACAAAGGTCGACGATCATCGACAAGGGTGTGCCCCTAGGAGAACAGGAAGCACCAGCCAACCCAGGGCTCCGCCAATGGGATATGCAAAAACCCATGTGTGACGCGGGTGTTTCAAACTCCAGGGGATCTGCTGCTGCAGTGTGCTGTGACCAACATGAAAATTTCTTGGGAAGCTTGCCTTTCATTATTAAGGGACTCCACGAAGCCACCACACTTAAAGCAATCATGTGCCGGGAAGCACTCTATTTGATAGAAGATTTAGGTCTCAAAAGCTTCATAATCACGAGAACCAATCCGTGGTTGAGATGGTTAGGTGGACAGTGGTATCCCCAACCCATTAGGGTTCAAATCCTGATGGTTTGCATTATTCCTGAATTTATTTCAGGATTTTCGGCGATGCGCTTTCAGTGGGAGGAGACGTTCCCGTCGACTGCCCTAGGATAGTGGCTTCGTAAATCTCAAGATGATATGCCGGCTCAGTCTATATGAGCGCTTGTGTCTGTACTGATGCTAAAAAAAGCTTCATAATCACTTCAAACAGAAAAAAGAGGTGGTGAACGACATTGCCTAGGGCAGTCGATGCCGGTATGCTCGGTCCTTGTTTAGCTAAAATTATCCTTTCTTTAGATCGCGGGAGCCATGTGTGACTTACTCAACCCCATAATCCAATTTGTATCTCACAAACTATGGTTCCGATGAATAAAGCATGGGTTTACCCCTAGTAGAGACATACATTTTTTTAGACAAAGTAGAAAAACATACACACCCCATCCAAAATCATTAATTGAGGAGTACTCCTTGCAAAGATAACTCCCACCTCTACAGGTTGCGACAAATGGCGTGCTACATGTGTGCCACTTGTTGCAACCTGAGAGTTTTCCCTTTTTACGTAAATCCATTTATTTAAAACAGTTTATCTCTTAAACCATGCGCCAAATCTCGAATCGTTTTCATCGTCGGATTCCTCGCGTCGAGATTTTCAAAACTAAATCACATGTTGATAGATTTTGACGAACTTTTTTCACAAAAAAAATGGACAAAAAAACCAAATCGGGAGAACGGTTTTTTTTCTTTCTGAAAAAGGCACGGTGATACGTCTATTTTGCATCATGCTTTTATATCAATATTTATTGCATTATGAACTGTTATTTCATTTTATGTCACAATACTTATGGCTATTCTCTTTTATTTTACAAGGTTTACATAAGGAGGGAGAATGCCGGTAGCTGGAATTCTGGGCTAGAAAAGGAGCAAATATTAGAGACCTATTCTGCGCAACTCCAAAAGTCCTGAAACTCCACGGAACGTCTTAAAATAAATAAAGAAAAATCCTCGCCAAAGATGAAGGCCAGGGGGCCCACACCCTGCACACGAGGGTAGGGGCGCCCCCCCTAGGGTGCGCCCCCTACCTCGTGGGCCCCCTGGTGGCTCTCCGACGCCCATCTTCTCCTATATGAAGTCTTTCGATGAGAAAAAAATAAGAAGGAACTTTTCGGGACGAGACTCCACCGCCACAAGACGGAACCTTGGCGGATCCAATCTAGAGCTCCGGCAGAGCTATTCTGCCAGGGAAACTTCCCTTCGAGAGGGGGAAATCATCACCATCGTCATCACCAACGCTCCTATCACCGGGAGAGGGCAATCTCCATCAACATCCTCACCAGCACCATCTCATCTCCAAACCCTAGTTCATCTCTTGTATCCAATTCTTGTCTCAAAGTCCGGGATTGGTGCTAGTAGGTTGCTAGTAGTGTTGATTACTCCTTGTAGTTGATGTTAGTTGGTTTATTTGGTGGAAGATCATATGTTCAGATCCTATATGCATATTATTACCCCTTTGATTATGAACATGAATATGCTTTGTGAGTAATTACGTTCGTTCCTGAGGACAAGGGAGAAGTCTTGCTATGAGTAGTCATGTGAATTTGGTATTCGTTTGATATTTTGATAAGATGTATGTTGTCTAGCCTCTAGTGGTGTTATGTGAACGTCGACTACATAACACTTCACCATTATTTGGGCCTAGAGGAAGGCATTGAGAAGTAATAAGTAGATGATGGGTTGCTAGAGTGACAGAAGCTTAAACCCTAGTTTATGCGTTGCTTCGTAAGGGGCTGATTTGGATCCATATGTTTCATGCTATGGTTAGGTTTACCTTAATACTTTTGTTGTAGTTGCGGATGCTTGCAATAGAGGTTAATCATAAGTGGGATGTTTGTTCAAGTAAGAATGGCACCCAAGCACCGGTCCACCCACATATTAAATTATCAAAGTATCGAACGCGAATCATATGAACGTGATGAAAACTAGCTTGACGATATTCCCATGTGTCCTCGGGAGCGCTTTTCCTATTATAAGAGTTTGTTCCGGCTTGTCTTTTGCTACAAAAGGATTGGGCCACCTTGCTGCACTTTATTTACTTTTGTTATTTGTTGCTCGTTACAATCTATCTTATCAAAAAACTATATGTTACCACTTATTTCAGTACTTGCAGAGAATACCTTGCTGAAAACCGCTTATCATTTCCTTCTGCTCCTCGTTGGGTTCGACACTCTTACTTATCGAAAAGACTATGATAGATCTCATATACTTGTGGGTCATCAAGACTCTTTTCTAGCGCCGTTGCCGGGGAGTGTAGCGCCTTTGGTAGGTGGAATTTGGTAAGGAAAAATTTATATAGTGTGCTGAAATTTACTGTCACTTGTTACTATGGAAAGTAATTCTCTGAGGGGCTTGTTCGGGGTATCTTCACCCCGTCCAGTTGAGCAAAGAGTTGCTCCTCAACCTACTGAACCTATTGAAAATGAAACTCCTTTTAAATTTCCTTTGGGTATGATGGAAAGACTGCTAGCTAACCCTTTTACAAGAGATGGAACAAAGCATCCTGATGAGCACTTAATATATGTGGATGAAGTTTGTGGATTATTTAAGCTTGCAGGTATACCCGATAATGTTGCTAAGAAGAAGGTCTTCCTTTTATCTTTGAAGGGAGACGCATTGATATGGTATAGGCTATGTGATGATATGAGATCATGGGAATATAAAAGATTGAAGCTAGAATTTCATCGAAAGTATTACCCTATGCATCTTGTTTATCGTGATCGTAATTATATATATATAATTTCTGGCCTCACGAAGGAGAAAGCATCGCTCAAGCTTGGGGGAGGCTTAAATCAATGTTATATCCATTCCCCAATCATGAGCTCTCAAGAGAAATGATTATTCAAAATTTATATGCTCGGCTTTCTGATAACAATCGCACCATGCTCGATACTTCTTGTGTTGGCTCTTTTATGATGAAGACTATTGAATTCAGATGGAATTTATTGGATAGAATTAAACGCAACTCTGAAGATTGGGACCTCGACGAAGGTAAGGAGTCAGGTATGACACCTAAGTTTGATTGTGTTAATCTTTTATGGATACCGATATTTTCCGTAAGTTTAGCACTAAATATGGACTTGACTCTGAGATAGTAGCTTCTTTCTGTGAATCTTTTGCTACTTATGTTGATCTCCCTAAGGAGAAGTGGTTTAAATATCATCCTTCCATAGAAGTAAAAGTAGTTGCACCTATTAAAGTTGAAGAAAATACTGTCACTTATAATGATCCTATTGTTCCTACTTCTTATATTGAGAAACCACCTTTCCCTGTTAGAATAGAGGATCATGCTAAAGCTTCAACTGTTGTTCGTAAAAGCAATATTAGAACTTATACACCTCCTGAGCAAGTTAAAGTAGAACCTAATATTGCTATTGTTAAAGATCTCTTGTCTGATAATATTGATGGGCATGTTATTCAGTTCGAAGGTGAAACTGCTAGAATTGCTAAACCTTGTGATAAAGATAAACATAGACCTGTAGTAGGCGTGCCTGTTATTTCTGCTAAAATAGGAGATCATTCACTGGTAGAAAAAGGGCCTGTTGTCCCGGTTCGTAAGGGCCTTTAGTCTCGGTTCCTGAACCGGGACTAAAGTGTCGGTACTAATGCCCTGTCCCTTTAGTCCCGGTTCAATCCAGAACCGGGACTGATGGGCCTCCACGTGGCCTGTGCGCGGAGCCCAGGCAGGAGACCCTTTGGTCCCGGTTGGTGGCACCAACCGGGACCAATAGGCATCCACGCGTCAGCATTTCTGTGGCTGGGTTTTTGTTTTTTTGAAAGGGGGGGTTTTGGGGGTTTTGGGGGGTTAATTTAGGTGTTTCATATATTGTGTTAGCTAGCTATAATTAATAGAGAGAAGTGTCCTCTCTTATGTCCGTGCTTGATCGACGCTACGTACTATACATACATATAGAGAGGACTAGACACGCTAGCTAGCTAGTAAGCAAATGAAGGAAACGGAAAATCGTCATGAACATATATGCATACAGAGAGAAGTGATATCGACCACCTCTCCTTCTCCAAGAGATTGGTCGAACAACAAGTTCTCGTATATCTATCCGACACTACCGGGTACATATATACAATAATTATCTCTTACAAATATAATCATACGGACTCATGGTCCACATAGTATTCTCCGTCTTCAGCGATCACGTGGTCAAGAAAGAATGCCGCCAATTCCTCTTGAATTGCTCGCATGCGAGCTGGTGCTAGGAGTTCATCCCGCTTCCGAAACATCTAATTTAAAGAAGGGGGTCAATACATATATATATATATATGAATGAATGAAACTCAATACAAATGATGATAATAAAATAAAATTGTGAATGTTGTTATTTACGTACTTCATATTGTTCGTCAGAGTACCCGCCCCGCTCACAGGTCGTGTGGTGGATGGACTCGCAGACGTAGTATCCACAGAAATCATTCCCTTGTTCCTGCCACAACCACTTTACAAGAAATAGAGGTCAATCAAACTGATAAGCAAGAATGCTAAATGGTATTGATGAAACTAGCGCTTGAATCACTAGGAGATGCGCGGAACATGCTACTATAGTACTTACTTTCGGGTGTCTAAATTCCAGCTCCTTCGGCAGTCCCGAAACTTTTCTGGTGAATTTTGTCCAAACCCTGCTGGACAAAGAAAACAATTACTTGATATCAGGAAATGAACAAAGTTGCTGATATGGTGGATAATGATCGATTTAACTTACTTCTTGAGGATTTCAGTCATGTCTGCATACTCCTGGGGATCTTTTCGTTTAGAGTCCAAGACGGTCACTACTCCCTGCTCAAGCCTAAGTTCTAGGAGAATATAGTGGAAACTGCACACGCATGCATAACTCATCAATTATATTACTATAACCTGGACTAATATATAAGGGAAACCGAATATGCAAAAGACAGTAACACTCACTTGAAGTTGTAAGGGAAGAGTATTATATCTTTGTTTTCATTTTTTTGAATGATCGTAGCAAGTTGGCCTCGGTATCTCCGGGGCGATGTTCAACCTCAGTTGCATCTATGAGATATGTGTTAACGAACCCAATATCACCGATTTGTCTTTTCTTCAATTCGGCGATCTTCATTCTGCATAATATAGTGAGGATAATTATAAATACATGCAATCAAAGAGATGAGCTATATAGAGAGACTTAATGACAGAAGTAGTAGTACTTACAGACAGTAGCAGGTGATCGTTGTTTTATCGAGGGCCAATTGATTGAAAAACTGATAGAACTCCTCAAATGGAATAGGCAACAGTTCAATTTCAACGAGGTCATGCTCCGGTTTAACTCTCGCATACAAAGTACTCCTCCCCCCAGACTCTCTGCAGATTTTCAAGTACCAATCATGTAATCTTTGCATCATCGTTGTTAAAGATTTTTCATCTTTGACGAGAGGCTTCCCGTACTCGTATCTGTGTATCTGCACCTCCATGGGATCATAATGTACATCCTCGGGCAGTAATCATCAACATTGCCATAACCGGGCACCATCCTCGGATCGACGATGTCGCTAGGCACCTTGAGGGGGGGCGCGATTGCTTCACTTGTTCGCCGAGCTGGGCAATTTGTTTCCCAGCTGCTCGTCGTTCTTTCAGCCTTTGATCACTGACTGTACTTCCCGACCGCTTCGCTTCGGCCCATGTCTTTGCAATAATGCGCTCATAGTTGCCTTTCGGCGGAGACTTGGGTGGTTTTGCCAGGGCAGCCAGAGTGCGCTTCACTTTCACCAGATCTACCTTCTCCTCCGGAGGTGGATGTCTCTTTGCTCTCAACCCTTGAAACCAGTCATCCACTTTGGTTCGTGCGATCTTCGCGTTCTCCTCCGGGGTCCTCTCGTATGGTAACTTCTGTGGACTCTTCAGAGAAGGACCGAATCTGTATGTCCTCCCGCCTCTGGTTGTACTGCTAGACGCCGACCGAGCAGACGAAGCGGTTGTCTTCTTTACTTGCTTATGAGGCAGAGGATAAGGACTACGACGTGCCGGAGCAGCTGCTGGAGCGGCGGCGGGTCTGTTCCGCCCTTGCTAACGAGGCGGAGAAGAAAGAGGCTGGCTGCTCGGGCACGCCGGCGCAGGCGGAGTGCCGCCACGCGCCGGAGAAGGAGCCGACCGAGGGCCCTGATCGTCACTTGCCGGAGGAGGAGGCGATGGAGGAGGCAGAGTGCCCTGACTCGCCGGAGGAGGAGGACGAGGCGGAGGCGTCCAGTTCGAAAGGTTGATGAGCTCCTTCCGCCATAGGCATGGAGTCTTCAGAGCAGACCCCAACCGAGTCTCCCCTTCACCGGTAGGGTGGTCAAGCTGGAGGTCCTCAAATCCCTCCATTATTTCATCCATCATCACCCTAGCATATCCTTCTGGAATCGGCTGGCAGTGAAAAGTTGCGCCGGCTTCAATAGGATAAACAGAGCCAACAGTCGCCTTGACCTTCAAATTCATCCATTGCATCATAAGGTGGCAATTTTGAGACTCCGTGATAGCATCCACGGGATAGCTGGCAGGAGCCATCAAGGCATGCTCCGGATGAAGCAGCTCGGTGGAAGCCACGCTGCTTCTGCGCTGAGATGGCGGGGTAGCTTCGGGGGAAGCTTCGGCAGTACGTTTGCTGCGATTTGCTTCTCGTTCCTCTATCGCGTCTACCCTTGCTTGCAGCGCCTGCATTTGGGTCTGCTGCACTTTTTTCCTCCTCTCATGGGATTTGTAACCGCCTGCGTCCGGAAACCCAACCTTCCACGGAATGGAGCCTGGCGTGCCTCGTGTCCGTCCAGGGTTCTCAGGATTCCCGAGGGCCATTGTGAGCTCGTCGTTCTCTCTGTCTGGAAAGAACTTCCCTTGCTGCGCTGCTTCGATATACTGCTTAAGCTTCCTGACTGGTATGTCCATTTGATCGTTCGTCCATTTGATCGTTCGTCCAAATGCACTTCCCTGTTACAGGGTCCAAGGTTCCGCCAGCCCCAAAGAACCAAGTTCGGCAATGGTCTGGCCAGCTAATTGTCTCTGGTTCGATCCCTTTATCAACCAGATCATTCTCAGTCTTGGCCCACTTAGGCCGGGCTACGAGGTAGCCACCTGACCCCGTGCTATGGTGAAGCATCTTCTTCGCAGCATTTTGCTTGTTTGTCGCCGACATCTTCTTACTCTTTTCCGATGTCTTGTGGGCCACAAATGCGGGCCAGTGATCTCCGATCTTCTCATATCTGCCCTTGAATTCTGGTGTCTCATTATTTTCGACAAACTTATTCAGCTCTTTCTTCCACCTCCTGAATAGTTCTGCCATCCTCTTAAGAGCAAAAGACTTGATTAATTGCTCTTTAACTGGGTTCTCTGGATTATCCTCTAGCGGTAGGGTGAAATTTGACTTCAGCTCAGTCCAAAGATCATTTTTCTGCATATCATTGACATAAGACACCTCAGGGTCTTCTGTAGCCGGCTTAAACCATTGTTGGATGCTTATCGGGATCTTGTCCCTAACCAGAACCCTGCACTGAGCAACAAATGCGCTCTTTGTCCGGAGGGGTTCAATCGGTTGGCCGTCGGGCGCGATTGCTATGATCTCAAACTTTTCATCCGAGCTCAACTTTTTCTTCGGGCCTCATCTCTTTACCGAAGTTGTGCTCGATCCGGAGGGCTAGAAAAAAGAACAAATACTTAATTAATATGTGTACATACCAAATCAATGAATGCATCAATCAGCTAGTCAGCACAGGCTTAACTAATATATATACCTGGCCGGACTCGGTTCGGTCACCGAAGCCGTCATCACGGTCTCCTTCTTGCACCGGCATTGGGTCACGGGAGCCGTCCTCATGTTCTTCTTCTTGCACCGGCATTAGGTCACCGTAGCCAGCTTCTTCACCCTCTCCTTCCATACCAACGGTGTCGTTGAGAAACAACGAGACGGCATCACTTCCTTCTGCGATTATGTCCCTCAACAATGCTTCTTTTGCTTCGTCTAGGGCGGTGTCCATAGTTTCTACAAATATTTACAACATGGCAATTATTATTCAAACATGACAGATGGATATATTAGTACCAAACATAGAACTAGCTACCTAATCATAGTAAGGAATCATATATATTAATTAGTGGCCTCGACCCCCCCCCCCGTGTTGAAGCTATCGGGAGGGGGTATATAGCGACAATGACGACACTACATCTATATGTCCCTCGACGACCCTCATTCCCGATAAAAAAAGAGGAAGAAGAAGAAAAAAAAGAGGAGAAGAAAGAATAGAGGAGAAGAACTCCTCTATTCTTTCTTCTCCTCTTTTTTTTTCTTCTTCCTCTTCTTTTTTTATCCTCTTCTTCCTCTCATGTTCGAGAGGATCGCCGAGGGGTCGGAAGGTTGCCTAGTGTCAAAGGATTCAACAAAACCATGTCTTCATCATTAGGCGAAAGTAACAGGTGCATGATGGTACGAAGCTCTCCAAAGTTATTTTGGAACGGAGTCCTAGATAGGATAATTCGCTTTTTGGTACAAAGTTCAGCAAGAACCTTCCAAATATCATTATTTGGAAGGCCTTTGCTGAAATTCATACAAAAAGGCAAATTATCCTATCCGGGACACCATTCCAAAATAATTTTGGAGGACTTCGTCATGCCCTGGTTACTTCCGGCTAATGATGAAGCCATGGATTTCTTCAATACTTTAACACTAGGAAACCTCTCTCGACCCCTCGACGATCCTCACCCCTCGAACCCTCGACGACCCTGGAACCCTCGACTGTTGGGGAACGTAGCAGAAATTCAAAATTTTCCTACGTGTCACCAATATCTATCTATGGAGAGACCAGCAACGAGTAGAAAGAGAGTGCATCTACATACCCTTGTAGATCGCTAAGCGGAAGCATTCAAGTGAACGGGGTTGATGGAGTCGTACTCGTCGTGATTCAAATCACCGATGATCCTAGTGCCGAACGGACGGCACCTCCGCGTTCAACACACGTACAACCCGGTGACGTCTCCCACGCCTTGATCCAGCAAGGAGAGAGGGAGAGGTTGAGGAAGACTCCATCCAACAGCAGCACAACGGCGTGGTGGTGGTGGAGGAGCGTGGCAATCCAGCAGGGCTTCGCCAAGCACCATGGGAGAGGAGGAGTAGGGAGAGAGGTAGGGCTGTGCCAGAACTTCGTGTATAGCTCCCATGCGCCTCCCCACTATATATAGGGGTGGAGGGGCTGGTTTCTTGCCCTCCAAGTCCATTAGGGCGTTGGCCAAGGTGGGAGGAAAGAAATCTCATTATTTCCTTCCCCACCGATTGTTATCCCCCCTTTTTAGGGATCTTGATCTTATCCCTTCGGGATATGATCTTATTCCTTCTAAGGGGGGATCTTGGTGCGCCTTGACCAGGGGTGTGGGGCCTTGCCCCCACTACCCACGTCCATGTGGGTCCCCCCATGCAGGTGGGCCCCACTCCGGAACCTTCTAGAACCTTCCCGGTACAATACCGAAAAATCCCGAACATTTTCCGGTGGCCAAAATAGGACTTCCCATATATAAATCTTTACCTCCGGACCATTCCGGAACTCCTCGTGACGTCCGGGATCTCATCCGGGACTCCGAACAACATTTGGTAACCACATACAAACTTCCTTTATAACCCTAGCGTCATCGAACCTTAAGTGTGTAGACCCTACGGGTTCAGGAGACATGTAGACATGACCGAGACGTTCTCCGGTCAATAACCAACAGCGGGATCTGGATACCCATGATGGCTCCCACATGTTCCACGATGATCTCATCGGATGAACCACGATGTCAAGGACTTAATCAATCCCGTATTCAATTCCCTTTGTCTATCGGTATGTTACTTGCCCGAGATTCGATCGTCGGTATCCAATACCTTGTTCAATCTCGTTACCGGCAAGTCACTTTACTCGTTCCGTAACACATCATCCCGTGATCAACTCCTTGGTCACATTGCGCATATGATGATGTCCTACCGAGTGGGCCCAGAGATACCTCTCCGTTTACACGGAGTGACAAATCCCAGTCTCGATCCGCATAAAACAATAGATACTTTCGGAGATACCTGTAGTGCACCTTTATAGTCACCCAGTTACGTTGTGACGTTTGATACACCCAAAGCACTCCTACGGTATCCAGGAGTTACACGCTCTCATCGTCGAAGGAAGAGATACTTGACATTGGCAAAGCTCTAGCAAATGAACTACACGATCTTTTGTGCTAGTCTTAGGATTGGGTCTTGTCCATCACATCATTCTCCTAATGATGTGATCCCGTTATCAACGACATCCAATGTCCATAGCCAGGAAACCATGACTATCTGTTGATCACAACGAGCTAGTCAACTAGAGGCTCACTAGGGACATATTGTGGTCTATGTATTCACACGTGTATTACGATTTCCGGATAATACAGTTATAGCATGAATAAAAGACAATTATCATGAACAAGGAAATATAATAATAATACTTTTATTATTGCCTCTAGGGCATATTTCCAACAGTCTCCCACTTGCACTAGAGTCAATAATCTAGTTCACATAGCCATGTGATTAACACTCACAGGTCACATCGCCATGTGACTAATACCCAAGAGTTTACTAGAGTCAGTAGTCTAGTTCACATCACTATGTGATTAACACTCAATGAGTTTTATGTTTGATCATGTTGCTTGTGAGAGAGGTTTTAGTCAACGGGTCTGAACCTTTCAGATCCGTGTGTGCTTTACAAATCTCTATGTCATCTCCTAGATGCAGCTACCACGCTCTATTTGGAGCTATTTCAAACAACTGTTCTACTTGGAGCTATTCTAAATTATTGCTCCATTATATGTATCCGGTCTCTCTACTCAGAGCTATCCGGATAGGTGTCAAGCTTGCATCGTCGTAACCTTTACGACGAACTCTTTTACCACCTCCATAATCGAGAAAATTCCTTAGTCCACTAGTTACTAAGGATAACTTTGACCGCTGTCCTGTGAGCCATTCTTGGATCACTCTTGTACCCCTTGACTGACTCATGGCAAGGCACACTTCAGGTGTGGTACACAGCATAGCATACTGAAGAGCCTACGTCTTAAGCATAGGGGACGACCTTCGTCCTTTCTCTCTATTCTGCCGTGGTCGAGCTTTAAGTCTTAACTTCGTACCTTACAACTCAGGCAAGAACTCCTTCTTTGACTGGTCCATCTTGAACACCTTCAAGATCATGTCAAGGTATGTGCTCATTTGAAAGTATTGTTAAGCATTTTGATCTATCCTTATAGATCTTGATGCTCAATGTTCAAGTAGCTTAATCCAGGCTTTCCATTGAAAAACACTTTCAAAATAACCCTATATGCTTTCCAGAAATTCTACGTCATTTCTGATCAACAATATGTCAACAACATATACTCATCAGAAATTCTATAGTGCTCCCACTCACTTCTTTGGAAATACAAGTTTCTCATAAACTTTGTACAAACCCAAATTTTTTTTGATCATCATCAAAGCATACATTCCAACTCCGAGATGCTCACTCCAGTCCTTAGAAGGATTGCTGGAGCTTTGCATACTTATTAGCATCTTTCGGGATTGACAAAACCTTCCGGTTGTATCACATACAACCT
Source organism: Triticum dicoccoides (assembly GCF_002162155.2). NCBI lineage: Eukaryota > Viridiplantae > Streptophyta > Magnoliopsida > Poales > Poaceae > Triticum > Triticum dicoccoides. The sequence goes on from NC_041384.1 coordinate 57,029,820, forward strand.
TTCCTCATTAAAATCGTCGAGGAAACAATGTTTTGACATCCTATCTGCAAGATTTCATAAATAATGCAGTAATCGCTAATATAATTCCAACAGACTCTTAGCATCGCTACGAGTGAGAAAATCTCATCGTAGTCAACTCCTTGAACTTGTCGGAAAACATCTTAACGACAAGTCGAGCTTTCTTAATGGTGACATTTACCATCATTGTCCGTCTTCCTTTTGAAATCCATCTGTACTCATTAGCCTTACGACCATCGAGCCGTTCTGCCAAAGTCTACACTTTGTTTTCATACATGGATCATCTCTCGGATTTTATGGCCTCAAGCCATTTATCGGAATCCGGGCCCACCATCGCTTCTCCATAGCTCGTAGGTTCATTGTTGTCTAGCAACATGACCTTCAAGACAGGATTACGTACCACTCTAAAGTAGTACGCATCCTTGTCATCCTACGAGGTTTGGGAGTGACTTGATCCGAAGTTTCATGATCAATATCATAAGCTCCCACTTCAATTGGTGTAGGTGCCACAGGAACAACTCCCTGTGCCCTGTCACACACTAGTTGAAGAGACGGTTCAATAACCTCATCAAGTCTCCACCATCCTCCCACTCAATTCTTTCGAGAGAAACTTTTCCTCGAGAAAGGACCCGATTCTAGAAACAATCCATATTGCTTTCGGATCTGAATTAGGAGGTATACCCAACTGTTTTGGGTTTCCTATGAAGATGCATTTTATCCGCTTTGGGTTCGAGCTTATCAACCTGAAACTTTTTCATATAAGCGTCGCAGCCCCAAACTTTTAAGAAACGACAACTTAGGTTTCTCTAAACCATAATTCATACGGTGTCATCTCATCGGAATTACGTGGTGCCCTATTTAAAGTGAATGTGATTGTCTCTAATGCCTAACCCATGAACGATAGTGGTAATTCGATAAGAGACATCATGGTACGCACCATATCCAATAGGGTGCAACTATGATGTTCGGACACACCATCACACTATGGTGTTCCAGGCGGTATTAATTGCGAAACAATTTCCACAATGTCTTAATTGTGTGCCAAAACTCGTAACTCAGATATTCATCTCTATGATCATATCATAGACATTTTATCCTCTTGTCACAATGATCTTCTACTTCACTCTGAAATTACTTGAACCATTCAATAATTCAGACTTGTGTTTCATCAAGTAAATATTCTCAACATCTACTCGAATCATCTGTGAAGTAAGATCATAACGATATTCACTCCATGCCTCAGCACTCATTGGATTGGACACATCAAAATGTGTTACTTCCAACAAGTTGCTATCTTGTTCCATCTTACTGAAAATGAGGCTTTTCAGTCATCTTGCCCATGTGGTATGATTTGCATATCTCAAGTGATTCAAAATCAAGTGAGTCCAAACGGTCCATTTGCATGGAGTTTCTTCATGCATATACACCAATAGACATGGTTCGCATGTCTCAAACTTTTCAAAACGAGTGAGTCCAAAGATCCATCAACATGGAGCTTCTTCATGCGTTTTATACCATTATGACTTACATGGCAGTGCCACAAGTAAGTGGTACTATCATTACTATCTTATATCTTTTGGCATGAAAATGTGTATCACTACGATCGAGATTCAATAAACCATTCATTTTAGGTGCAAGACCATTGAAGGTATTATTCAAATAAATAGAGTAACCATTATTCTCTTTAAATGAATAACCGTATTGCGATAGACATAATCCAATCATGTCTATGCTCAACGCAAACACCAAATCTCGATGGTAGAGGGAGCGTGCGATGCTTGATCATATCAACATTGGAAACACTTCCAACACATATCGTCAGCTCACCTTTAGCTAGTCTCCGTTTATGCCGTAGCTTTTATTTCGAGTTACTAACACTTAGCAACCGAACCGGTATCTTATACCCTGGTGCTACTAGGAGTACTAGTAAAGTACACATTAACATAATGTATATCCAATATACTTCTATCGACCTTGCCAGCCTTCTCATCTACCAAGTATCTAGGGTAATGCTGCTCTAGTGGTTGTTCCCCTTATTACAGAAGCACTTAGTCTCAGGTTTGGGTTCAACCTTGGGTTTCTTCACTAGAGCAGCAACTGAATTGCCGTTTCATGAAGTATCCCTTTGTTCCCTTGCCCTTCTTGAAACTAGTGGTTTCACCAACCATCAACAATTGATGCTCCTTCTTGATTTCTACTTTCGCGGTGTCAAACATCATGAATATTTCAAGGATCATCATATCTATCCCTGATATGTTATAGTTAATCACGAAGCTCTAGCAGCTTGGTGGCAATGACTTTGGGGAAACATCACTATCTCATCTGGAGGATCAACTCCCACTCGATTCAAGTGATTGTTGTGCTCAGACAATCTGAGCACAAGCTCAACGATTGAGCTTTTCTCCCTTAGTTTGCAGGCTAAGAAAATCGTCGGAGGTCTTATACCTCTTGACGTGGGCACGAGCCTGAAATCCCAATTTCAGCCCTCGAAACATCTCATATGTTCCGCGACATTTAGAAAACGTCTTTGGTGCCTCTACTTAAACCATTTAATTGAACTATCACGTAGTTATCAAAACGTGTATGTCCGATGTTCGCAACATCGACAAACGACGTTGGGGTTCAGCACACTGAGCGGTGCATTAAGGACATAAGCTTTCTACTGATCGCATAATCGCTACTATCAACTTTCAACTATATTTTCTCTAGGAACATATCTAAACAGTGGAACTAAAGCGCGAGCTTACGACATAATTTGCAAAAGGTCTTTTGACTATGTTCAGGATAATTAAGTTCATCTTATGAACTCCCACTTAGATAGACATCCCTCTGGTCATCTAAGTGATCACATGATCCGAGTCAACTAGGCCGTGTCCGATCATCACGTGAGACGGACTAGTCATCATCGGTGAACATCTTCATGTTGATCGTATCTACCATACGACTCATGCTCGACCTTTCGGTCTCCGTGTTCCGAGGCCATGTCTGCACATGCTAGGCTCGTCAAGTTATCCCTAAGTGTTTTCGCTGTGTAAAACTGTCTTACACCCGTTGTATGTGAACGTAAGAATCCATCACACCCGATCATCACGTGGTGCTTAGAAGCGACGAACTGCCGGTTGTCATACTCATCGACATGCAAGTCGTGAATCCTATTACAAGAACATGATCAATCTCATACATCACATATCATTCATCACATTCTTCTTGGCCATATCACATCACATAGCATACCCTGCAAAAACAAGTTAGACGTCCTCTAATTGTTGTTGCATGTTTTACGTGGCTGCTATGGGTTTCTAGCAAGAACGTTTCTTACCTACGCAAGACCACAACGTGATATGCCAATTGCTATTTACCCTTCATAAGGACCCTTTTCATCGAATCCGTTCCGACTAAAGTGGGAGAGACTGGCACCCGCTAGCCACCTTATGCACCAAGTGCATGTCAATCGGTGGAACCTGTCTCACGTAAGAGTACGTGTAAGGTCGGTCCGGGCCGCTTCATCCCACAATACCGTCGAAACAAGATTGGACTAGTAATGGTAAGCATATTGAACAAAATCAACGCCCACAACTACTTTGTGTTCTACTCGTGCAAAGAATCTACGCAATAGACCTAGCTCATGATGCCACTGTTGGGGAACGTAGCAGAAATTCAAAATTTTCCTACGTGTCACCAAGATCTATCTATGGAGAGACCAGCAACGAGTAGAAAGAGAGTGCATCTACATACCCTTGTAGATCGCTAAGCGGAAGCGTTCAAGTGAACGGGGTTGATGGAGTCGTACTCGTCGTGATTCAAATCACCGATGATCCTAGTGCCGAACGGACGGCACCTCCGCGTTCAACACACGTACAGCCCGGTGACGTCTCCCACGCCTTGATCCAGCAAGGAGAGAGGGAGAGGTTGAGGAAGACTCCATCCAACAGCAGCACAACGGCGTGGTGGTGGTGGAGGAGCGTGGCAATCCAGCAGGGCTTCGCCAAGCACCATGGGAGAGGAGGAGTAGGAAGAGAGGTAGGGCTGTGCCAGAACTTCGTATATAGCTCCCATGCGCCTCCCCACTATATATAGGGGTGGAGGGGCTGGTTTCTTGCCCTCCAAGTCCATTGGGGCGTTGGCCAAGGTGGGAGGAAAGAAATCTCATTATTTCCTTCCCCACCGATTGTTATCCCCCCTTTTTAGGGATCTTGATCTTATCCCTTCGGGATATGATCTTATTCCTTCTAAGGGGGATCTTGGTGCGCCTTGACTAGGGGTGTGGGGCCTTGCCCCCACTACCCACGTCCATGTGGGTCCCCCCATGCAGGTGGGCCCCACTCCGGAACCTTCTAGAACCTTCCCGGTACAATACCGAAAAATCCCGAACATTTTCCGGTGGCCAAAATAGGACTTCCCATATATAAATCTTTACCTCCGGACCATTCCGGAACTCCTCGTGACGTCCGGGATCTCATCCGGGACTCCGAACAACATTCGGTAACCACATACAAACTTCCTTTATAACCCTAGCGTCATCGAACCTTAAGTGTGTAGACCCTACGGGTTCGGGAGACATGTAGACATGACCGAGACGTTCTCCGGTCAATAACCAACAGCGGGATCTGGATACCCATGATGGCTCCCACATGTTCCACGATGATCTCATCGGATGAACCACGATGTCAAGGACTTAATCAATCCCGTATTCAATTCCCTTTGTCTATCGGTATGTTACTTGCCCAAGATTCGATCGTCGGTATCCAATACCTTGTTCAATCTCGTTACCGGCAAGTCACTTTACTCGTTCCGTAACACATCATCCCGTGATCAACTCCTTGGTCACATTGCGCATATGATGATGTCTTACCGAGTGGGCCCAGAGATACCTCTCCGTTTACACGGAGTGACAAATCCCAGTCTCGATCCGCATAAAACAATAGATACTTTCGGAGATACCTGTAGTGCACCTTTATAGTCACCCAGTTACGTTGTGACGTTTGATACACCCAAAGCACTCCTACGGTATCCAGGAGTTACACGCTCTCATGGTCGAAGGAAGAGATACTTGACATTGGCAAAGCTCTAGCAAATGAACTACACGATCTTTTGTGCTAGTCTTAGGATTGGGTCTTGTCCATCACATCATTCTCCTAATGATGTGATCCCGTTATCAACGACATCCAATGTCCATAGCCAGGAAACCATGACTATCTGTTGATCACAACGAGCTAGTCAACTAGAGGCTCACTAGGGACATATTATGGTCTATGTATTCACACGTGTATTACGATTTCCGGATAATACAGTTATAGCATGAATAAAAGACAATTATCATGAACAAGGAAATATAATAATAATACTTTTATTATTGCCTCTAGGGCATATTTCCAACATCGACCCCTAGACGACCCTAAAATAAAAAGAGGAGAAGAAGAAAGGAATATCTAGAGGAGAAGATCGAAGATTTCTATTTTTCTCTTCTTCTCCTCTATTCCTTTCTTCTTCTCCTCTTCTTTTTTTTCTTTTTCTTATTTATTTTCCCCCTTCTTCCTCTCCTCTTCTTCTCCTTTCTTCCTCTTCTTATTTTCCTTTTTCCTCTCCTTCTTTTTCTTCTTCTTCCTTCTTTCTAGCTAGATATATAAAACTTTTCTAAAAATGTAACTTTTGCATATATACATGGAAAAAATTGTTATCGGGGAGGGAATATATTCTATTTTCTCTTCTTCTCCTCTATTCCTTTCTTCTTCTCCTCTTCTTTTTTTTCTTTTTCTTATTTAT
>NC_041384.1:57035610-57081157 GCF_002162155.2 Triticum dicoccoides
ACAATGACCCGGCGGAGATCATCATCATCGGGCACATCATCTGGTTCCTCTTAATCTTCAGCAGCTTCACCCGTTGCAGCATCATTGGCCACATCGTCTGGTTCCTCTTGATCTTCACCAGCTCCCCCCGTTGCAGCATCACCGTATTCAGGGGGCACATAGTTGTCATCGTAGTCTTCTTCTTCGCCGTCTTCCATCGTAACCCTTATTTCTCCGTGCCTCGTCCAAACATTATAGTGTGGCATGAAACCCTTGTAAAGCAGGTGGGAGTGAAGGATTTTCCGGTTAGAGTAAGACCTCGTATTCCCACATTCCAAATATCGTTATTTGGAAGGCCTTTGCTGAAATTCATACAAAAAGGCAAATTATCCTATCCGGGACACCATTCCAAAATAACTTTGGAGGACTTCGTCATGCCCTGGTTACTTCCGGCTAATGATGAAGCCATGGATTTCTTCAATACTTTGACACTAGGAAACCTCTCTCGACCCCTCCGCGATCCTTGACCCCTCGAACCCTCGACGACCCTGGAACCCTCGACCCCTAGACGACCCTGAAATAAAAAGAGGAGAAGAAGAAAGGAATATCTAGAGGAGAATATCGAAGAAAAAAAGAAGAAAAAAAAGAGGAGAAGAAGAAAGGAATAGAGGAGAAGAAGAGAAAATAGAATATATTCTATTTTCTCTTCTTCTCCTCTATTCCTTTCTTCTTCTCCTCTTCTTTTTTTTCTTTTTCTTATTTATTTTTCCCCTTCTTCCTCTCCTCTTCTTCTCCTTTCTTCCTCTTCTTATTTTCCTTTTTCCTCTCCTTCTTTTTCTTCTTCTTCCTTCTTTCTAGCTAGATATATAAAACTTTTCTAAAAATGTAACTTTTGCATATATACATGGAAAAATTGTTATCGGGGAGGGAGTATATCGACCCCCCCCCTCGACCCTCTTTTACTTCTTCTTCCTTCTTCCTTCTTCCTCTTTTCTTATCCAACACAAAACACATCTCATCTCATCTCATTTCATCCAAAAATAATTCTTTGCATATGAACATACATACATTTACTTTTTTTCTTAAATGTTACATATGAACATTTTCTTAAATGAGCATATGAACATTTTTTTAAATATTAATGAGCATATGAACATACATATCAACAAAAAATAGACCTTTTTCTTGGTAACAAAAAAAATGCAAAAACGAGCATTATATATACAGCATATACAGAGCATTATACAGTGAACATACATACATACATACATACAGTGAGCATATACATGAGCATTATACGGCGACGGCGACGATGGTTGGCGGTGGCGCGCGCTTACGGATGACGCGCGGGGACGGCAATGAGAAGGAAAAGGGGAGGAGGCAGGGGCTCACAGCGCGGGGAGGGGTCGAGGTCGCCGGCCGGAATCGGTGCGGGCGACGATGACGGCGTCGGCGGGGGCGGCGGGCGGCTTCGGGGTAGCCTGGCGGCGACGGGGCAGGGGCGACGACAGGGGCGCGTGGACGGCGTCTGGGCGGCGGGCAGCGTCGGGGCAGCGGATCGGTGTCGATCTGGGCAGCCTGGCAGCGTCGATGAGCTCGGCGTCGTCGGGCGGGCCGGGGGGCAACTGGCGATGAGTTCGTCAAATTTTCCCAAGTGCTACTTATTGGTCACGGTTGGTGACACGAACCGTGACCAATGCCCCCTTTAGTCCCGGTTGGTGCCACCAACCGGGACCAATGGCCTTGTGCTGCCCCGCGCCCAAAAGTTTAGTCCCACCTCGCTAATTGAGAGGGCTCGGGAGTGGTTTATAAGCGCTGTTGCGCCCACCCTCCCGAGCTCCTCTCAACTGCAGGCTTTCGGGCCTAATCTGTCACTGCAATGCCTGTGGGCCTACTGGACCTGCTGCGGGCCTGAATCCTGGCCCATGGTAGGGTTTCTAGTCGTATTCAGGCCGTGGTGGCCCACTAGGTGGCATTTTTTTGATTTTGTTGCTTTATTTATTTTCTTTTGTTTTTTGCTTTATTTTTTAATTCTTTATGCTTTTAGTTTTAGAAAAATTATAAACTTTTTATTAATGCCATTAGTTTTCAAATTTGAAAATAATTATTTAGTTTTTTTGTTTTCTATGTTGCTTTATTTATTTTATTTTGTGATTAACTTTACTATAAAAATATTTTTTTCCTGTTTTTTGATTTGTTTTTTGCATTGTTTATTTTCTTTTGTTTTTTGCTTTAATTTTTAATTCTGTTTGCTTTTAGGTTAGCAAAATTATAAACTTTCTGTTAGTGCCATTAGTTTTAGAAAAATTATAAACTTTCTGTTAGTGCCATTAGTTTTCAAATTTGAAAACACTTTTTTAGTTTTTTTTGTTTTCTTTGTTGCTTTATTTATTTTATTTTGTGATTAACTTTACTATAAAAATAGTTTTTTCCTGTTTTTTTGATTTGTTTTTTGCATTATTTATTTTCTTTTGTTTTTCTGCTTTAATTTTTAATTCTGTTTGCTTTTAGGTTAGCAAAATTATAAACTTTCTGTTAGTGCCATTAGTTTTAGAAAAATTATAAACTTTCTGTTAGTGCCATTAGTATTACGAGGGCCGAACCATAAGACATGAAAGCATTTCAAATGAACTCTGAAAAAGTTGAAAGTTGGGATGGTATCATAATTTCACCCACATAGCATGTGCATGTACAAAACGGACAATGGTAGCATGTTCGTGTGTTACAAAGTTGCGGGAGAAAGTCTTCACTTTTTCTTCGCTTGTGTCATTTGCTTATTGCACCGTAACCATGGATAATCTTCATTGTTTATCAGGATGCTTGGGCCAGCCTTGACATTGAAGGGAGGAATTTCATGAAACTTTTCATAATCTTTAGACATGTCTGTCTTGCCGTCCACTCCCAGGATGTCCCTTTTTCCTAAAAGAACTATGTGGCGCTTTGGCTCATCGTATGATGTATTCGCTTCCTTATCTTTTCTTTTTCTCGGTTTGATAGACATGTCCTTCACATAGATAACCTGTGCCACATCATTGGCTAGGATGAATGGTTCGTCAGTGTACCCAAGATTTTTCAGATCCACTGTTGTCATTCCGTACTGTGGGTCTACTTGTACCTCGCCGCCTAACAGATTGACCCATTTGCACTTAAACAAAGGGACCTTAAAATCAGGTCTGTAGTCAAGTTCCCATATGTCCACTATGTAACCATAATATGTATCCTTTCCGCTCTCGGTTGCTGCATCAAAGCGGACACCGCTGTTTTGGTTGGTGCTCTTTTGATCTTGGGCGATCGTGTAAAATGTATTCCCATTTATCTCGTATCCTTTGTAAGTCAATACAGTCAAAGATGGTCCCCTGGACAACAAGTACAACTCATCACAAACAGTGTTGTCACCTCTGAGACGTGTTTCCAACCAACTACTGAAAGTCCTGATGTGTTCACATGTAATCCAGTCGTCGCACTGCTCCGGGTGTTTGGAGCGCAGACTGTTCTTGTGATCATCGACATACGGGGTCACCAAGGTAGAATTCTGTAGAACTGTGTAGTGTGCTTGAGACCAAGAATATCCGTCCCTGCATATTATTAAGTCTCTTCCAAGAGTGCATTTTCTAGTCAGTCTCCCCTCATACCGCGATTTAGGGAGACCTATCTTGTTAAGGCCAGGAATGAACTCAACACAAAACCCGATAACATCCTCTGTTTGATGGCCCATGGAGATGCTTCCTTCTGGCCTAGCGCGATTACGGACATATTTTTTAGGACTCCCATGAACCTCTCAAAGGGGAACATATTGTGTAGAAATACGGGCCCCAGGATGACAATCTCGTCGACTAGATGAACTAGGACGTGCGTCATGATATTGAAGAAGGATGGTGGGAACACCAGCTCGAAACTGACAAGACATTGCGCCACATCACTCCTTAGCCTTGGTACGATTTCTGGATCGATCACCTTCTGAGAGATTGCATTGAGGAATGCACATAGCTTCACAATGGCTAATCGGACGTTTTCCGGTAGAAGCCCCCTCAATGCAACCGGAAACAGTTGCGTCATAATCACGTGGCCGTCGTGAGACTTTAGGTTCTGAAACTTTTTCTCTGGCATATTTATTATTCCCTTTATATTCGATGAGAAGCCAGTCGTGACCTTCATACTGAGCATGCATTCAAAGAAGATTTCTTTCTCTTCTTTCGTAAGAGCATAGCTGGCAGGACCTTTATACTGGTTCGGAGGCATGCCGTCTTTTTCGTGCAAATGTTGCAGGTCCTCCTGTGCCTCAGGTGTATCTTTTGTCTTCCCATACACGCCCAAGAAGCCTAGCAGGTTCACGCAAAGGTTCTTCGTCACGTGCATCACGTCGATTGAGGAGCGGACCTCTAGGTCTTTCCAGTAGGGTAGGTCCCAAAATATAGATTTCTTCTTCCACATGGGTGCGTGTCCCTCAGCGTCATTCGGAACAGCTAGTCCATCGGGACCCTTTACAAAGATTACGTAGTGTAAATCATTGACCATAGCAAGCACGTGATCACCGGTGCGCATGGCGGGCTTCTTCCGGTGATCTGCCTTGCCTTTGAAATGCTTGCCTTTCTTTCGACATTGATGGTTGGTCGGAAGAAATCGACGATGGCCCAGGTACAGATTCTTCCTGCATTTGTCCAGGTATATACTTTCAGTGTCATCTAAACAGTGCGTGCATGCGTGGTATCCTTTGTTTGTCTGTCCTGAAAGGTTACTGAGAGCGGGCCAACCGTTGATGGTCACGAACAGCAACGCCTTAAGGTTAAATGCCTCCTGTCTGTGCTCATCCCACGTACGTACACCGTTTTCATTCCACAGCTGTAAAAGTTCTTCAACTAATGGCCTTAGGTACACATCAATTTCGTTGCCGGGTTGCTTAGGGCCTTGGATGAGAACTGGCATCATAATGAACTTCCGCTTCATGCACATCCAAGGAGGAAGGTTATACATACATAGAGTCACGGGCCAGGTGCTGTGATTGCTGCTCTGCTCCCCGAAAGGATTAATGCCATCCGCGCTTAAAGCAAACCATACATTCCTTGGGTCCTTTGCAAACTCATCCCAGTACTTTCTCTCGATTTTTCTCCACTGCGACCCGTCAGTGGGTGCTCTCAACTTCCCATCTTTGTTTCGGTTCTCACTGTGCCATCGCATCAACTTGGCATGCTCTTCGTTTTTGAACAGACGTTTCAACCGCGGTATTATAGGAGCATACCACATCACCTTCGCAGGAACCCTCTTCCTGGGGGACTCGCCGTCAACATCACCAGGGTCATCCCGTCTGATCTTATACCGCAATGCACTGCATACGGGGCATGCGTTCAGATCCTTGTATGCACCGCGGTAGAGGATGCAGTCATTAGGGCATGCATGTATCTTCTCCACCTTCAATCCTAGAGGGCATACGACCTTCTTTACTGCGTATGTACTGTCGGACAATTCGTTATCCTTTGGAAGCTTCTTCTTTAATATTTTCAGTAGCTTCTCAAATCCTTTGTCAGCCACGGCATTCTCTGCCTTCCACTGCAGCAATTCTAGTATGGTACCGAGCTTTGTGTTGCCATCTTCGCAATTGGGGTATAACCCTTTTTTGTGATCCTCTAACATGCGATCGAACTTCAGCTTCTCCTTTTGACTAATGTATTGCGTCCTTGCATCGACAATGACCCGGCGGAGATCATCATCATCAGGCACATCATCTGGTTCCTCTTGATCTTCAGCAGCTTCACCCATTGCAGCATCATTGGGCACATCGTCTGGTTCCTCTTGATCTTCACCAGCTCCCCCCGTTGCAGCATCACCGTATTCAGGGGGCACATAGTTGTCATCATAGTCTTCTTCTTCGCCCTCTTCCATCATAACCCCTATTTCTCCGTGCCTCGTCCAAACATTATAGTGTGGCATGAAACCCTTGTAAAGCAGGTGGGAGTGAAGGATTTTTCGGTTAGAGTAAGACCTCGTATTCCCACATTCAGTGTGTGGACAACACATAAAACCATTCTGCTTGTTTGCCTCAGCCGCATCGAGAAACTCATGCACGCCCTTAATGTACTCGCGGGTGTGTCTGTCACCGTACATCCATTGCCGGTTCATCTGCGTGCATTATATATAATTAAGTGTCCAAATTAATAGAAGTTCATCATCACATTAAAACCAAAGTGCATACATAGTTCTCATCTAACAACATATAGCTCTCCAGAGCATCTAATTAATTAAATCATACATTGAAACTATGTAAAACATTTCAATGCGAAAACAAATGCGATCATAATCGCAACCAAGGTAACAATTGATCCAACGGCATAATGATACCAAGCCTCGGTATGAATGGCATATTTTCTAATCTTTCTAATCTTCAAGCACATTGCATCCATCTTGATCTTGTGATCATCGACGACATCCGCAACATGCAACTCCAATATCATCTTCTCCTCCTCATTTTTTATTTTTTCCTTCAACAAATTGTTTTCTTCTTCAACTAAATTTAACCTCTCGACAATATGGTCGATTGGCATTTCTGATTCACATACATCCTAGATAAATAAAATCTATGTCACGTTGGTTGGCATAATTTTCATAAACAATAAATGAACCAATAGTTATAAAGATAATATACATACCACATCCGAATCATAGACAGGACGAGGGCCGACGGGGGCGGATACCAAAACCATCGCACTATATAAGATGCAATAATAAATGTAAGAAAATGATACAAGTATCTATCTAAACATACAAGTAAGAATATTTTTCCTTTCAGAAAGAAGATAAGAACAAGAGGTTCACCATGGTGGTGTCGGTGATGAGATCAGCGCGGGTGATCGACGGCGGTGAAGACGGGGACGGGGCATGACGGACCGCTAAATCTAGACAAATCTCGAGGAAAATGGAGCTTGGAGGTCGAGCTTCGAGAGGAGAAAGCTTAAGTAGTGTGGCTCGGGCATTCCATCGAACACCTCATGTGCATAGGAGGTGAGCTAGAGCACCACAAAGCCCTCTCCCCCTCGGCCAGAGAAAAACAGAGCACTGGGGTGCTCTGCTCGCGAGTGAGGGGTATATATAGGCACCTCATTGGTCCCGGTTGGTGACATGAGCCGGGACTAAAGGGGAGCCTTTAGTCCCGGTTCAAGCCACCAACCGGGACCAATGGTGGTGGGCCAGGAGTGAGGCCCATTGGTCCCGGTTCATCCCACCAACCGGGACCAAAAGGTCCAGATGAACCGGGACCAATGGCCCACGTGGCCCGGCCGGCCCCCCGGGCTCACGAACCGGGACCAATGCCCACATTGGTCCCGGTTCTGGACTGAACCGGGACTAATGGGCTGACCCGGCCTGGACCAAAGCCCTGTTTTCTACTAGTGATTGTTATCATGGCTTATGTGATATGGGTGCAAGTGCTAGTGTTATACCGCATACTTTATACGAAGAAATTAAGAATGGAATTGCACCTGTTGAGTTAGAAGATATTGATGTTACTATTAAACTTGCCAATAGAGATACTATTTCACCAATTGGAATTGTTAGAGATGTTGAAGTCTTGTGTGGGAAAACTAAATATCCTGCTGATTTTCTTGTTCTTACTTCCCCACAAGATAGCTTTTGTCCCATTATATTTGGTAGACCCTTCTTAAATACCGTCAATGCTACCATAGATTGCACAAAGAGTGTTGTTACTGTTGGCTTGGATGATATGGTTCATGAGTTTAATTTCTCTAAATTTAGTAAACAACATCGTGAGGAAGAATTACCTAGTAAGGATGAAATTATTGGTCTTGCTTCTATTGCCGTACCTCCTAGTGATCCTTTAGAACACTATTTGCTAGACCATGAAAATGATATGTTCATGAATGAAAGAAGGGAAATAGATGAAGTATTCTTTAAACAGGAACCTATTCTGCATCACAACTTGCCTGTTGAAATTTTAGGGGATCCTCCTCCACCCAAGGGTGATCCCGTATTTAAGCTTAAACCTTTGCCTGATAATCTTAAATATACTTATCTTGATGAAAAGAAGATATATCCTGTTATTATTAGTGCTAACCTTTCAGAGCATGAAGAAGAAAGATTATTGAAAACTCTGAAGAAGCACCGTGCTTCTATTGGATATACTCTTGATGATCTTAAGGGCATTAGTCCCACTCTATGTTAACATAAAATAAATTTAGAACCAGATGCCAAACCAGTTCGTGATCCTCAACGACGCCTGAATCCTAAAATGAAAGAAGTGGTAAGAAAAGAAATACTAAAGCTTCTGGAGGTAGGTATAATCTATCCCGTTGCTGATAGTGAGTGGGTAAGTCCTGTTCATTGTGTCCCTAAGAAGGGAGGTGTTACTATTGTTCCTAATGATAAAGATGAATTGATTCCACAAAGAATTATCACAGGTTATAGGATGGTAATTGATTTCCGCAAATTAAACAAAGCTACTAAGGAAGATCATTACTCCTTACCTTTTATTGATCAAATGCTAGAAAGATTATGCAAATATACACACTATTGCTTTCTAGATGGTTATTCTGGTTTCTCTTAAATACCTGTGTCGGCTAGAGATAAATCAAAGACTACTTTTACATGCCCTTTTGGTACTTTTGCTTATAAACGTATGCATTTTGGTTTATGTAATGCACCTGCTACCTTTTAAAGATGCATGATGGCTATATTCTCTGACTTTTGTGAAAAGATTTGTGAGGTTTTCATGGACGACTTTTCCGTCTATGGTTCCTCTTTTGATGATTGCTTGAGCAATCTTGATCGAGTTTTGCAGAGATGTGAAGAAACTAATCTTGTCTTGAATTGGGAAAAGTGCCACTTTATGGTTAATGAAGGTATTGTCTTAGGGCACAAAGTTTCTGAAAGAGGTATTGAAGTTGATAAAGCCAATGTTGATGCTATTGAAAAGATGCCATGTCCCAAGGACATCAAAGGTATAAGAAGTTTCCTTGGTCACGTTGGATTTTATAGGAGGTTCATTAAGGACTTCTCAAAAATTTATCGGCCTCTGACTAATTTATTGCAAAAAGATATACCATTTGTCTTTGATGATGATTGTGTAGAAGCATTTGAAATACTTAAGAAAGCATTAGTCTCTGCACCTGTTGTTCAGCCACCCGATTGGAATTTACCCTTTGAAATTATGTGAGATGCTAGTGATTATGTTGTAGGTGCTGTTCTAGGACAAAGAGTTGATAAGAAATTAAATGTTATTCATTATGCTAGTAAGACTCTAGACAATGCTCAAAGAAATTATGCTACTACTGAAAAAGAGCTTTTAGCAGTTGTATTTGCTTGTGATAAGTTCAGATCTTATATTGTTGATTCTAAAGTAACTATTCACACTAATCATGCTGCTATTAAATATCTTATGGAAAAGAAAGATGCTAAACCTAGACTTATTAGATGGGTTCTCTTGCTACAAGAACTTGATTTGAATATTGTTGATAGAAAGGGAGCTGAGAACCCCGTTGCAGACAACTTGTCTAGGTTAGAGAATATTCTTGATGACCCACTACCTATAAATGATAGCTTTCCTCATGAACAATTAAATGTTATAAGTACTTCTCGTAGTACTCCATGGTATGCTGATTATGCTAATTATATTGTTGCTAAGTTTATACCACCTAGCTTCACATACCAGCAAAAGAAAAAGTTTTTCTATGATTTAAGACATTACTTTTGGGATGACCCACATCTTTATAAAGGAGTAGATGGTGTTATTAGATGTTGTGTACCTGAGCATGAACAAAAACAGATCCTACGCAAGTGTCATTCCGAGTCTTATGGAGGACACCACGCTGGAGATAGAACTACACATAAGGTATTGCAATCTGGATTTTATTGGCCTGCTCTCTTCAAGGATGCCCGTAAGTTTGTCTTGTCTTGTGATGAATGTCAAAGAATTGGTAATATTAGTAGACGTCAAGAAATGCCTATGAATTATTCTCTTGTTATTGAACTGTTTGATGTTTGGGGCTTTGATTATATGGGACCTTTTCCTGCCTCTAATGGATACACACATATTCTAGTTGTTGTTGATTACGTTACTAAGTGGGTAGAAGCTATTCCAACTAGTAGTGCTTATCATAACACTTCTATTAAAATGCTTAAGGAAGTTATTTTTCCGAGGTTTGGAGTCCCTAGATATTTAATGACTGATGGTGGTTCACACTTTACTCATGGTGCTTTCCGTAAAATGCTTACTAAATATGATGTTAATCATAGAATTGCATCTCCTTATCACCCCTAGTCTAGTGGTCAAGTAGAGTTGAGCAATAGAGAGCTCAAATTAATTTTGCAAAAGACTGTTAATAGGTCTAGAAAGAATTGGTCCAAGAAACTTGATGATGCATTATGGGCTTATAGAACTGCATATAAAAATCCTATGGGTATGTCTCCGTATAAAATGGTTTATGGAAAAGCATGTCACTTACCTCTCGAACTAGAACATAAGGCATATTGGGCTATTAAAGAGCTCAACTATGATTTTAAACTTGCCGGTGAGAAAAGGTTATTTGATATTAGCTCACTTGATGAATGGAGAACCCAAGCTTATTAAAATGCCAAGTTGTTTAAAGAAAAAGTTAAAAGATGGCATGACAAAAGGATACAAAAGCGTGAGTTTAATGTAGGTGATTATGTATTGCTATACAACTCTCGTTTAAGATTTTTTGCAGGAAAGCTTCTCTCTAAATGGGAAGGCCCCTATGTTATCGAAGAGGTCTATCGTTCCGGTGCCATAAAGATCAACAACTTCGAGGGCACAAATCCGAAAGTGGTAAACAAACAAAGAATCAAACATTATATCTCAGGTAATCCCATAAATGTTGAAACCAATATTATTGAAACCGTAACCCGGAGGAATACATAAGAGACACTTTCCAGAATGTTTCAGACTCTGAAAAGGAATAGGTATGTGGTACGGTAAGTAAACCGACTCCAAAACAATTTTTAAGGCAATATTTCTCTGTTTTGGAATATTTAGAAAAATAGAAAAATAAGTAGCAGTTCGGGAAGGACACGAGGGCCCCACGAGGGTGGTGGGCGCGCCCTACCCCCTGGGCACGCCCCCCTACCTCGTGTGCCTTCCGGACTCCGTTTTCTTGCACGTTACGTATTTTGGTCGGTAAAAATTCATTATATAATCTCCCGGGGGTTTTGACTCCCGTATCACACAAAAATCTCCTGTCTTTGTTTCGAGCTGTTTTTCTGACAGATCTAGATTATCATGACGTCTCCAAGTGCTTCCAAGGACAAGTTCTTCGAGAAGGTCATCAACCCTTACCTCGCGGAGGTGCTGCGACACCCTCAAACCATTGAGATGCGTGATGGGTTGTTGCACATCCGTGATGTTGAGGGACCAAAGGGAACCGGAAGCGTGGAGACGAGGCTCGAAGCAATGGAGCAACAAATTTTCAAGTGCCAGGGGATGGTGGAGCGTGGAATCAACGCTAGCCACACGATGCTCGCGGAGTTCACTAACAACTACAAGCCGGATGCCAAGAACACCGAGGAGGCCATCTTCAAGCTGTATGAGAAGATCGGGCACCTCCAAGCCCAAATCTACGACCTGCAAAACCAAAACGGTGAGTATGAATATAGATTCAAAAGAATGAGTTTGGCTGCAGATTCGAGGATTCCAGAGACTCGATCATCCTTCTATGATGGTGAACCTATGCCTTGGAAGATGGATGACAAGCCCGCATCGTCAACAACACCTCCACCTTCTTCACTGACCAAGGAGATATAATCACATGGGTATGGGCACTCCCCTTGGCAACTGCCAAGCTTGGGGGAGGTGCCCCGGTATCGTATCACAATCACAACTCCTATTTTTACCGTTTACTTAGTTCGATCCTATTAGTAGTATCTTAATCTAGTAGAATAAAGCTTATGGCATGATCTAGTTTTGAGTTTTGCTTTATGATCTTTCTATGTAATCGAGTCTGTGAGGTATATATAATAAAGATTAGTGTTGAGTCAAGGGCTTGATTATTTTGCCATGATCTTGGGTGAATAAAAGAAAAGAGAAAAGAATAAAAAGAAACAAAAAGTTCATATTGATATTATTGAGAGTAATGACTTCACATAGAAAGAGTATGATGATTAAAAGTTGTTGGGAGTTGGCATACATAGCTTTGGTCATTGTTGCAATTAATAGGAAGTAATAAGGAAGGAAAGGTTTTCACATATAGATATATTATCATTGACATCTTTTATGATTGGGAGCACTCATTAAAATATGACATGCTAAAGAGTTGATGTTGGACAAGAAAGACGACGTAATGAGTTATGTCTTTCTTATGTCTGAGATAAAGTATGTTGTCATGGATCCTCTAACTTGTTGAGCTTGCCTTTCCCCCTCATGCTAGCCAAATTCTCAGCACTAAGTAGAAATACTACTTGTGCTTCCAAATACCCTTAAACCAGTTTTGCCATGAGAGTCCACCATATCTACCTATGGATTGAGTAAGATCCTTCAAGTAAGTTGTCATCGGTGCAAAGCAATAAAAATTTCTCTAAATGTGTATGATTGATTGGTCTGGGAGAAATAAGCTTTATACGATCTTGTGATGTGGAAGTAATAAAAGCGATGGACTGCATAATAAAGGTTCATATCACAAGGGGCAATATAAAGTGACGTTCTTTCGCATTGAGATTTTATGCATCCAACCATAAAAGCGCATGGCAACCTCTGCTTCCCTCTGCGAAGGGCCTATCCTTTATTATTATCTTCTACCTTATGCAAGAGTCATGGTGATCTTCACCTTTTCATTTTCATTTTATCCTTTGGCATGCTCAGCGTGTTGGAAAGAACATGATATATATATATATCTAATTTGATGTAGGGGAGCATGAACCATTATTGTTGACATTACCCTTGAGGTAAAAGGTTGTGGGGCAAAACTATAACCTCCTATCTTTTTCTGTGTTCGATTAAAACTCCATAACCACAAGTATTGCGTGAGTGTTAGCAATTATGGAGGACTAAATGATAGTTGAGTATGTGGACTTGCTTTTAAGCTCTGACATAGACTCTTTCCGATGTTATGATAAATTGCAATTGCTGCAATGATTGAGATTATAGTTTGTTGGAGCTCAATAAGGTTTATGATTTATACTTTTGCATTGTGAATAGATCATCACTTGAACATAAGTAATCATATGACAAAATCTATATATGTTGCTTTTATGAGAATAATCATGATGCCTTCATGTCCGTATTTTATTTTTTTATAGACGCCTCTACCTTTAAACATGAGGACATATTTATTGTTATCGGCTTTTCGCTTGAGGACAAGCGAGGTCTAAGCTTGAGGGAGTTGATACGTCCATTTTGCATCATGCTTTTATATCAATATTTATTGCATTATGGACTGTTATTTCACTTTATGTCACAATACTTATGGCTATTCTTTCTTATTTTACAAGGTTTACATAAGGAGGGAGAATGCCGGCAGCTGGAAGTCTGGGCTGGAAAAGGAGCAAATATTAGATACCTATTCTGCGCAACTCCAAAAGTCCTAAAACTCCACGGAACGCCTTAAAATAAATAAAGAAAAATCCTCGCCAAAGATGAAGGCCAGGGGGCCCACACCCTACTCACGAGGGTGGGGGGTGCGCCCCCTACCTCGTGGGCCCCCTGGTGGCTCTCCGACGCCCATCTTCTCCTATATGAAGTCTTTCGATGAGAAAAAAATAAGAAGGAACTTTTCGGGACGAGACTCTGCCGCCACGAGACGGAACCTTGGCGGATCCAATCTAGAGCTCCGGCAGAGCTGTTCTGCCGGGGAAACTTCCCTCCGGGAGGGGGAAATCATCACCATCGTCATCACCAACGTTCCTCTCATCGGGAGAGGGCAATCTCCATCAATATCTTCACCAGCACCATCTCATCTCCAAACCCTAGTTCATCTCTTGTATCCAATTCTTGTCTCAAAGTCCGGGATTGGTGCTAGTAGGTTGCTAATAGTGTTGATTACTCCTTGTAGTTGATGCTAGTTGGTTTATTTGGTGGAAGATCATATGTTCAGATCCTATATGCATATTATTACCCCCTCTGATTATGAACATGAATATGCTTTATGAGTAATTACGTTCGTTCCTGAGGACAAGGGAGAAGTCTTGCTATGAGTAGTCATGTGAATTTGGTATTCGTTTGATATTTTGATAAGATGTATGTTGTCTAGCCTCTAGTGATGTTATGTGAACGTCGACTACATAACACTTCACCATTATTTGGGCCTAGAGAAAGGCAGTGGGAAGTAATAAGTAGATGATGGGTTGCTAGAGTGACAGAAGGTTAAACCCTAGTTTATGCGTTGCTTCATAAGGGGCTGATTTGGATCCATATGTTTCATGCTATGGTTAGGTTTACCTTAATACTTTTGTTGCAGTTGTGGATGCTTGCAATATAGGTTAATCATAAGTGGGATCCTTGTTCAAGTAAGAACAACACCCAAGCACCGGTCCACCCACATATCGAATTATCAAACTATCGAACGCGAATCATATGAACGTGATGAAAACTAGCTTGACGATATTCCCATGTGTCCTCGTGAGCGCTTTTCCTATTATAAGAGTTTGTTCCGGCTTGTCCTTTGCTACAAAAGGATTGGGCCACCTTGCTGCACTTTATTTACTTTTGTTACTTGTTGCTCGTTACAATCTATCTTATCAAAAAACTATATGTTACCACTTATTTCAGTACTTGCAGAGAATACCTTGCTGAAAACCGCTTATTTATTTTTTTCTGCTCCCCGTTGTGTTCGACACTCTTACTTATCGAAAGGACTACGATAGATCCCCTATACTTGTGGGTCAACACACGGCCATGCCTCTCACGCAAGCAAAACCACGCCTTTCACGAAAATAAAGAGAAAACATGTTTTTTCCCGTTTCTGAAAGGCACGACCGTGCTTCTCGCACGAGCAAAACCGTGCCTTTCGCGGAAGGAAAAAAAACAGAAAACACGTTTTTTGTTTCCGAGAGGCACGGCCGTGCCTCTCGCGAAAGCACAACCGGGGCTCTCGCGGAAGCAAACCCCTGCCTCTCGCGGAAGGAAAAAAAGTGTTTTTTGTTCCCGAGAGGCACACGGCTGTGCCTCTCACGAAAGCACAACCGTGCCTCGCGGAAGGAAAAAAAATAAAAAACGCGTTTTTCCCGTTTTTGAGAGGCACGGCCATGCCTCTCACGAAAGCAAAACCATGGCTCTTGCCGAAAAAAAAAGAAAACATGTTTTTTCGTGCGAATTTCTTTTTCGATTTTTTTGTCAAAGAGCTAAAGAAGACAGGTAGGAAATCAAAAAAAGAGAAAAAACCAGTTTAAAAGCCGAAAACGCATGCGAAAAGATATAAAATTCAAAGGGAGTGTTCAGAGCGTGACACGTGATGACGAATGAGTGCGCGTCGAGTATCATTGCGAGGATCCCGAAGGAGCGCTCCTCAACTAGTTGCTCCCCCGCCACCTCGGAGCAGATCAACCCAGAGGACGGGTTCTCACACATCATCGTGGGCCGCAGCACTCTACAAACCACTAGACCCGGCGCCGGCCGACAACAGAGCCCAAAAATACCCAGACACGTTTGAGGCCCACAGGTTTCTCGGAAGGAAAAAAACGTTTGAGGCCCACAGAAGAGGCGCAAGTCGACGGACCAACCAACTCACTCCGTCACTCGCCGTGCCGTCTCGTGTGGTCTCGCTCGCTGTCCCATCTCGATTCTTCCTCCCACCCGATTCCCCCAGCTCAGCCGCCCCTCTCCTCCCAGCCCCCCACCGCACGCCACTCCCACCCACCACGCTCCCGCCACCGGCGAGGCGACCGCGCCCGATGAACATGTCGCAGTTCATGGACAAGAAGATCCTCGGCCTCGCCGCCTCCGCCGCCCCCTTCCCCTCCCTCACGGGCGACGGGGGCGAGGGCTCGTCGGCCAGGGATCTTCCCCATGGCCACCAGATCTCGACACCGTTAACTTCATCCGATGTAGTCGAAGAAGAGGAACGTCGCCACCTGTCGTCATCCACACACCCAATTGCAAGACAACAAACACAACTACAACAACCGACACGACCATCACCCATGAGAGTGTCGACGACCGACCACCAGACACGAATCTCGTCGGATCCAGAGATCGACGAGACGACCGGGCCACCTGCTCCCCGACGCCACCGATTGAAGCGACGCCAAGATGGAGGAAGAGCAGAGGCAAATTATTCCGACACGGCGCCTCTCCTCCATGAAAGCAACGCCCCAAGAAAGCACTAGGCCAACCCTAACTAAAACCAGAGCCGAAGCACCAGGCTCCCCACCCCCTCCCGTCGCCGGAGCGACAGACGGAGGAGGCAGGGTCCAACGGGCAATGGCTTGGCCGGCGAAGTTGTAGGGAGAAAGATCACCCAGAAATCGCCTCGTGATCGCCCTTTAGAGCGGTTACAGGGGATCTGCTGCTGCAGTGTGCCGTGACCAACACCAAAAATTCTTGGATACATTCCCGCAGTACCGATACTGTGTGGATCCGGGATCAGCCCAGGGCCGCAACACTAGACCCGCCGCCGGGCCGAACAGCAGAGCCCAGAAATACTCCTACCCAGACACGTTTGAGGCCCACGGAAGAGGCGCAAGCCGACGGACCAACCAACTCACTCCGTCACTCGCCGTGCCGTCTCGTGTGGTCTCGCTCGCCGTCCCATCTCGATTCTTCCTCCCCACCCTCTCCCCCCATCGCCCCAGCTCAGCCGCCCCCCTCTCCCCTCCCAGCCCCCGCCGCACGCCACCCCCACCCACCACGCTCCCGCCGCCGGCGAGGCGGCCCCGCCCGATGAACACGTCGCAGTTCATGGACAAGCAGATCCTCGGCCTCGCCGCCTCCGCCGCCCCCTCCCCCTCCCTCGCGGGCGGCGGGAGCGGGGGCTCGGAGCTCCTCGATCTGATGGGCCCCGACCCCCAGGAGGAGAGCGAGGACGGCCTGCGCCGCCGCCACCACCACAGCGCCAACGGCACCGCCACCGACGTGCTGCCCAGCTACGACTTCCAGCCCATGCGCACCGCCACGGCCGCCCCCGCCGCCGCGCCGCCCTCGTGGGGTTCCCTCGACTCCAACTCCAAGCCCGCCTCGGTCTCCGCCTCCGCCTCGTCCCCATACAACCTCAAGGTACCTACTGTTACTCGTCGGATCTCTCGATCTAGCTGCGATTCATGTCCTTGCCTCAAGCAAATTACCTGATTATTTCGTGTTGCAAAGTTCACAAAGGCGCCTAGTTCGGAAGATAAATCTAGCAGTAGCTTGTAGGCACTATCGTGAATTGTGATATACTGATATTGAATTGCTGGGCAATATGCGCCATAAGTGGATTGGCTGGGTAAAAGAAGGAGCTGCACATCTGATAGGTTCATGTTGGCTTGTCTTGGGTACATGATACTGTTAGTTACTCCCTCCGTCCGATGAAGAGTGTACATCTAGAGATTTTAGGACAAATTATGGAGTTAAGTAAAAAATGCATTGGAAAGGTGCAAGCCACCATCTCTCTCCTCTTTAATTACCTAACCCCCAATGAGCTAAGTGCATGTAGAAATTAAGAAGACTCTGTGTAGATTACTATTGGTCTTGATTACTGTGTGATGAGATATAAGTATTTTTTTCTACTTTAAAGTGCATTGGAAAGATAGAAGTACACTCTTTTGTGGACAAATTTTGAAGCTAGATGTACACTTTTCACCGGACGGAGGGAGTAGGTACTACTACTAAATTTTGGGTATCCTATAGCATGCATTGGAAACATGGCCTTGTTATTTTGTGGCTATCAAGTTAGCACATACAAATGGTATGCATAATCGAATTGTCGGTTCCTCAAGCAATCTATAAGTCATGTTTCAATTCCATGCAACTTATCTCAGTGAATTTGTAATACATGCCATCTAACAAGCATGTGATGGCTCGTAGATAGACGCTTATTTGTCAGAAAAATGATCAGTGCGACTGAACTCCTGTAGATTTGTACATTTAGTTTTTTTTTCTTTGCATGCTGTTAGATGCCAGATTGTCAGTACATCTGTCCGGTGAAATTTATGTCGAGATCTTGTTTTGTTAGAAGCTACACACAAATTTCTGCTGACAAATTGCTGTTTACATTCTTGCATATGACTGATTTAAATGTAACACATCAGATATCATGGCGATACACATTTTCCCCAGTTCTCACATTTACGACTTTATTTGTACTCTTTTGAATTACTTTGTTGAATTTGTAATTCTTATTTGATATGTTTGTTCCATTGGTTCTGTCGATTGCATGCATTGAACTTCTAATTATTATTAGTTGCATTTGATAATAGATACCATCATTTGTCATATATAGCTTACTTACATTTTTTTTATGATGGAAAGAGTGCTGGTATATTGGAGAACCGTGTGCCGAAGAATGTTAATCATGAGGAAGACAGGAGTAACTTTGGACTGGTAACTATAGCAGATATTGATCGAACCATGAAGAAGTATTCTGATAACCTGTTGTATGCACTAGAAGGTGTAAGCTCAAGGCTTTCACAGCTGGAGGGTAGAACACACCATCTTGAAAGTTCTGTTGATGACTTCAAGCTAACAATTGGCAACTTTAATGGTAGCACTGATGGAAAACTGAGGCAACTTGAGAATATGTTGAGGGAGGTATGCTTCATTTGACTCTCCTGCTCCACCCCTCTCTGAAATTTTTATGATTATACGATTGTTATGCTTGCGAAGCAATGCATCTTATGTCATATTGGCATTGGTTTACTGAGTAGGTTACAGTGATGTGCTAACTCACCGCTGGTCATTTTTGACAACTGATTCCATGCTCTACCGGGATTATGTTGGAAATTATTGTATATACCTAATAGACATTGCTGTCTTATTTTGAGCTCTGTAGTGAAGTACTCCCTCCGTCCCATAATATAAGATCGTTTTTCAAGCTATGTTAGCTTGAGAAATGATCTTATATTGTGGGACGGAGGGAGTAGTTAAGACATTTATCTGTTTCAAGGCTTAAACCTATCAGTGATACACATAGATATTTGGTGGATTCTTCTTCTAGATGCATATTCACATTTTAGGCTTCTATAGTTTTTCCTCCTTCTAAGATGGTCGTTCACATTGCATGTCATTGTTCCTTCAGATGATGCTACAAATAATCACCTTTTTTTGTAATTGCTACTCATGGGGTATTATTTTCGCACTAGTATTGTGCTTGCATAGATGTATGGTTGTGTGATAATAGAGAGAGCGTCACTTAAACGCTTATGAACAGTACCCTGTTGCTTTGTTGTTATGCTATTGGGATAACTTACATATAATTTTGTAATACTACATGCAGGTCCAAGCGGGTGTACAGATTATGCGTGACAAGCAGGAAATTGTTGAAACACAGCTTCATCTTGCAAAGCTCCAGATACCCAAAACTGAGACCCAGTCATCAGAAAATAGTGGGGTTGGACAGGCAGACTCGCGGCACCAGTCAGTTGCTGCGCAGCAGGCAGGCGTTCAGCCGCAACATCAACCCCAAACTTTTCCTGCCCTTCCTGCTCCTAACGCGCCGCCTCCACCTCCAACACTTCAAAGTCAGCCTCCAGCACAGTTCCTAGGTCATTCATCGGCTCCCTCTGTACCAGCTTTACCACAGGAACCCTACTACACACCATCAGCCCAGACAACTGAAGCCATTCATCAGCAGTATCAAGCCCCTCCAGTTCCACAGCCGCAGGCGCCTCCAGCACCACAACAACAGTATCAAGCCCCTCCAGTTCCACAGCCACAGGCGCCTCCAGCTCCACCGCAGCAGTATCAAGCCCCTCCAGTTCCACAGGCACATGCACCTCCAGCTCCACCACAGCAGTATCAAGCCCCTCCAGTTCCACAGGCGCAGGCGCCTCCAGCTCCACCACAACAGTATCAAACCCCGTCTCAGTTTTCTCAATATTCACAACAACCTCAATCTACAATTGTTAACCCTTCAAGCCCACTTGCACCTCCTGCACCCCAGCAGACAGAGTATGCGCCTTCTCATAGCTATCCACCAAATGTTCGCACTCCTTCAGCTTACATGCCGCCGCCAAATGAATCAGCCCCGCCTTTCTATGGACAGAATCCTAGCATGTATGAACCTCCTGCAGTCAGGCCCAACTCTGGGCCACCGCCATCCTATGGTGCCCCTGGGTATGGGCCACAGGGAGGAAGTAGCTTTTCTGAATCATATGGTTACACTGGATCTCCTTCTTACCGTGGGAACGCTGGAATGAAGCCCACGCCTTTTGCTCCTTCAGGACCATCCTCTGGGGGTAGCGGCAACAGCTACGGCACCAGGCTCCCCACAGCTCGGATACTACCACAAGCAGAGCCAGTCAGTTCCAGCCCGACCGCTGCATCGGGCAACCGGGTGGCCCTTGATGATGTGGTAGAGAAGGTTGCGACCATGGGGTTCTCAAGGGAGCAGGTGAGGGCAACCGTGCGGAGGCTGACCGAGAATGGGCAGAACGTTGACCTGAATGTGGTGCTCGACAAGCTGATGAACGGGTGATAAGTCAAGATGTCGCCACACTACCCATTTGGCACAGTTTGTGTATAATATTTTAAATGACACGTCTTGCGCGCAAAATATCAGTGTTGGGGCTAGTATCAGGTTTGCTGCCCGCTCTCTTGGTCGCTCTGCTTTCTTCCATCCACAGGTGTTGTTAATGAGTGAATATATAACATACTCTTGTTCTTTCCGTATATGTGATGATGATATACCAAGAACTCAACTATGGTTTCTTTTGTTCTGTTAATAAAAAAACATTTAGTGTGTTTTCATAAGCTATTTTATGTGTGGATCTAGCCATTGTTGAGGAAATCGTTAACTGGTAGCTGCTCGGTTGGCTAGCGAGTAGGGGATTAATCGGCTAATCGGCAAGTTAATCGGCCATTTAATCAATTAATCGGACGATTCTTCGGTTTATCGGTTACTCGGTGACCCTATGAGTAGGGATTAATCGGCAAGTTAACTGGTTAATCGGATGAATTCTTGAACAGGGGATCTAGCACATACCAAAACTCAAATATAGTATAGAAACACCAATATCTGCACTCCCATTATTCAATCTGAAGGAACTAATGAATTATGGTGGATTATATTCCCAATCACTTTTCTGCACTTTCTTCATTATACAGTGATAGGTAAGCATGTTCAGGCCCTTCCATATGTAGAATGTGGCATTCAAAATCACTACGGTTGTGGCTTGAATTACCTTTTTTTTATATAGTAGTAGAGTATGAGGTCTGAACTTAGATTTGAAGTTCCCTCGAAATTTGCAATTCTATAGGTAGATTTTGTGATCCCCTTTGGACATTGCTCCGCAGAGATCGATCTCTGTGTTTCTGTGGACCTCGAAGAAGCTGGACCGGGCATGAGGGCAGGCCAGTAAGTGAAGATGGGCAAAAGACTAGAATTCCAAATGCTAGCTGCATCATGTGCTTGTTGCTGGCTGAAAGCCTGAATATAAGAGCATCTACAACAGGTCCCCTCGTGTTGCCTTTTTTTTGACTCAACTGGACCCCTCAAACTGACCCTATATGTTTGGGCTGTCTAGCACCCCTCATGCCCGGTCCATATGTGGACCCTTCAAACCGACCCTATATGTTTGGGCTGTCTAGCATCCCTCATGCCCAATTCATGTTGGACGGAAATATAGCCGGACACGTGCGCCACGTCGGACTTATGGGCATGACCCATGCCTACAACCCATCGGTCAGACTTACGGGCATGACCCATGCAGAAACACCTACAACCCATCGGTCTGACCGGTGCTCTACTAGTGTCATGTCATTGCTCTGGCATGCCGCCCGAGGAGACAAACCTGGCTATTTAAGCCGAACGACGAGCCTCAACCCTAGTTGCCTCCATTTCATCCCTCTCCCTCTAGTCCGCACCGCCACTACGGCCTTGACCGTGCCGTTTGCCGGTAGGCGGTAGCCATGGTCTGCCAGAAGATTATGTACTTACAAGATGCTCACCCTGCAATGTTGAGCGGAGATTCTAGCAGAGATGGAGGCACGACACGTCACTCGCATTGTAGCCAGCTTGCCTCCAAACTCTTCGGTGGAGGAGAGGAGGGAGTAGGAGGCGCCAAATGCGGAGACGGCGGAGGTGGAGTCATGGGATGAAGAGGAGGAATAGGCCGAGGTAGATCCAACGCCGAAGCAGGCTAGATTCGGCATGGAGGATACGCCGGCGGAGTTCAAGGTTGCCCAAGCAAAGGAGGCGACGGAGCAGCTTGCCATTCTTGAGTCCATCTGGTCCGAGGCGGAGGTGGAGGCGAACCGCCGCTTCCTCCATGATGCGGAATTGGAGCTTGAGCAGCTCTTCACAGACGAGGAAGACGCGCGCTAGAGTTTTGTCTTGCCGCCGATGACCATGAGGCCGGTGTCTCCTGCAAAGACATATCGACATATCCGGCGACAAGTAGCTAGTTTCCTTGTTTTTTTAGCTATGTACATAGACGAGTTTGACACTGCATGTAGTAGTATATGGATATGAGGGTTGAGAAATGAGAACCATGGTTGCAATGTCCGTGAAATGAGAGTTAATCTGTCATTGTCCGCGGACGTGCCCGGACGATTCCAAAGATGTTTACGGGCCTGAATTTGTGATGTTCGGCCTTATGAGGAAATTAGCTGTTATGAGCCTCGTAGCTGATGTGAATGTCAAAAAAAATCTAGAATAAATTTAGAAAATGCAAACACTCCCATCTCGCGGTTAGCATAACGGACGGCTTGCAACATGACGTTCACTGTGTTCAAAAAAAAAAAACATGACGTTCACGCTTGTCCCGGCTACCATGTGGGTCACATCGCCGTCCTTAGGGCATCTCTAGCCGTTGGCCCTCCAGGGGGCGCCTAAAATCGCCGCCTGGGGGTGAGCCGGCGTAAAAATTGGGCCTGGGGCGAGTTGATCCCCAGCCGCCGGCCCCAGGGCTGCCCCCAGACACGTTTTAAAATAAAAGAAGTTCGGCGAAGTTCGGCTTAAATACAATAAAATTCGGCTAAACACGATAAATTTCGGCCAAACACGATAAATTTCGGCACATTCCGGCGAAGTTCGCGGATTTTCATTACATAGCATATATACATAAACTAATCTAAAGGAAAAACTTGCTGAAGTCGCCGCCGTCGCAGCCATCGTCGTCGTCGGCCTTCTCCTCCTTGACGCGGGCGCCCCTGCTGGACCCCTGCCCGGCGTCGCCATGGCGGACTGGTGGCGGCGCATCGTCGTCGTCGTCATCGCTGTCGCAGATGACGACGACTCCGCCTTCGTCGCGGCCGCGTCGACGCTCCGTGAAGCGAAGCAGGGCGGCGCGCTGGCGCTCCTTCGCCTTCTCCAGGCGCTCCTTCTCCATCGCTATGGAGTCCCTGCGCCCCCATTCCAGGGCCACGTCGTCGTCGTCGAGCTCCGTTGTCACCGGCGCGGCCGACTCCTTCTTCACCGGCGCGAGCCCCGGCTTCGTCTTTGGCTTGACGAAGCGCGGAGGAGGAGCCGAAGAGGAGGCGCTCCGGCCGCCCTCGTTGATAACGATGCCGGCGCTGCGAGTGCACCGGCCGAGCGGCGTCTCCGCCGCGGGCTCGGCCTTGACGCCGAGCAGGGCCGGAGTGCCGGAGGAGTGCGATGAAGATCGAGAGGAGGAAGAAGAGGAGGAGGACCCGAACCTCCTTGGCACCCATGGCCCGGCGCGTCGGTGCTGCGCCGGGGCGGCCGCCCTTGCTGGGTACGCCAACGGCGGGTCATTTCCGCCCTCGAGGTACGTCAGCACGCCCTCGAGTGTGCAGCCGGGGACGCCCCACCACAGGTGGCGCCCCTCGCTGTTCTGCCGGCCGCCAACCACTGGCGCGCCGTTGATGGACGCCAAGCGCTGCTGCTGGCGGCGCTCGAAATACGTCGCCCAAGCCACGTGGTTGTCGGCGGCGTACTGGGGGAGGGAGAGTTGGGCGTCGGTGAGGGAGGCGCGCACGACCTCGACTTCCTCGGCGAAGTACGTTGGCTTCGCCACGGCGTCGGGCAACGAGGGAATGGGCACTCCCCCGGCGCTGAGCCTCCTGTTGGGGAACGTTGCAGAAAACAAAAATTTTCCTACGGTTTCATCAAGATCCACCTAGGAGTTCATCTAGCAACGAGTGATCGGATTGCATCTACATACCTTTGTAGATCACGCGCGGAAGCGTTCAAAGAATGGGGATGAGGAAGGCGTACTCGACGTGATCCAAATCAACGGAGATCCTAGCGCCGAACGGACGGCACCTCCGCGTTCAACACACGTACAGTCAGCATAATGTCTCCTCCATCTTGATCCAGCAAGGGGGAGAAGAGGTTGAGGAAGATGGCTCCAGCAGCAGCATGACGGCGTGGTGGTGATGGAGCTGCAGTACTCCGGCAGGGCTTCGCCAAGCTCTATGGAGGAGGAGGATGTGTTGGAGAGGGAGAGGGAGGCACCAAAGGCGTGGTGTGAGAAGCCCTCCTTCCCCCACTATATATAGGGAGCCTAGGGGGGGGGGCGCCGGCCCTAGGAGGTGCAATCTCCTAGGGGGGCGGCGGCCAAGGGAGGAATCCCTCCTCCCCAAGGCACCTAGGAGGTGCCTTCCCCCTTTAGGACTCTTCCTTTCTTAATCTCCTGGCGCATGGGCCTCTTGGAGCTGGTGCCCTTGGCCCATATAGGCCAAGGCGCACACCCCTACAGCCCATGTGGCCCCCCGGGGCAGGTGGCCCCACCCGGTGGACCCCCGGGACCCTTCCGGTGGTCCCGGTACAATACCGGTGACCCCGAAACTTGTCCCGACGGCCGAAATAGCACTTCCTATATATAATTCTTTACCCTGGACCATTTCGGAACTCCTCGTGATGTCCGGGATCTCATCCAGGACTCCGAACAACATTCGGGTTACTGCATATACATATCCCTACAACCCTAGCGTCACTGAACCTTAAGTGTGTAGACCCTACGGGTTCGGGAGACATGTAGACATGACCGAGATCACTCTCCGGTCAATAACCAACAGCGGGATCTGGATACCCATGTTGGCTCCCACATGCTCCTCGATGATCTCATCGGATGAACCACGATGTCGAGGATTCAAGCAACCCCGTATACAATTCCCTTTGTCAATTGGTATGCTACTTGCCCGAGATTCGATCGTCGGTATCCCAATACCTTGTTCAATCTCGTTACCGGCAAGTCACTTTACTCGTACCGTAATGCATGATCCCGTGACCAGACACTTGGTCACTTTGAGCTCATAATGATGATGTATTACCGAGTGGGCCCAGTGATACCTCTCCGTCATACGGAGTGACAAATCCCAGTCTCGATCCGTGTCAACCCAACAGACACTTTTGGAGATACCCGTAGTATACCTTTATAGTCACCCAGTTACGTGGTGACGTTTGGTACACCCAAAGCACTCCTACGGTATCCGGGAGTTACACGATCTCATGGTCTAAGGAAAAGATACTTGACATTGGAAAAACTCTAGCAAATGAACTATACGATCTTATGCTATGTTTAGGATTGGGTCTTGTCCATCACATCATTCTCCTAATAATGTGATCTCGTTATCAATGACATCCAATGTCCATAGTCAGGAAACCATGACTATCTGTTGATCAACGAGCTAGTCAACTAGAGGCTTACTAGGGACATGTTGGTGTCTATTATTCACACATGTATTACGATTTCTGGATAACACAATTATAGCATGAATAAAGACAATTATCATGAACAAGGAAATATAATAATAATGCTTTTATTATTGCCTCTAGGGCATATTTCCAACAGTCTCCCACTTGCACTAGAGTTAATAATCTAGTTACATTGTGATGAATCGAACACCCATGGATTTCTGGTGTTGATCATGTTTTGCTCTAGGGAGAGGTTTAGTCAATGGATCTGCTACATTCAGGTCCGTATGTACTTTACAAATATCTATGTCTCCATCTTGAACATTTTCACGAATGGAGTTGAAGCGACGCTTGATGTGCCTGGTCTTCTTGTGAAACCTGGGCTCCTTGGCAAGTGCAATAGCTCCAGTGTTGTCACAGAAGAGTTTGATTGGCCCCGACGCATTGGGTATGACTCCTAGGTCGGTGATGAACTCCTTCACCCAAATTGCTTCATGTGCTGCCTTCGAGACTGCCATGTACTCCGCTTCACATGTAGATCCCGCCACGATGCTCTGCTTGCAACTGCACCAGCTTACTGCCCCACCATTCAAAATATACACGTATCCGGTTTGTGACTTTGAGTCATCCAGATCTGTGTCGAAGCTAGCGTCGACGTAACCCTTTACGACGAGCTCTTCGTCACCTCCATAGACGAGAGACATTTCCTTAGTCCTTTTCAGGTACTTCAGGATATTCTTGACCGCTGTCCAGTGTTCCTTGCCGGGATTACTTTGGTACCTACCTATCAAACTTACGGCAAGGTTTACATCAGGTCTGGTATACAGCATGGCATACATAATAGAACCTATGGCTGAGGCATAGGGATGACACTCATCTCTTCTATATCTTCTGCCGTGGTCGGACATTGAGCTGAGCTCAATTTCACACCTTGCAACACAGGCAAGAACCCCTTCTTAGATTGATCCATATTGAACTTCTTCAATATCTTATCAAGGTATGTGCTTTGTGAAAGACCTATGAGGCGTCTTGATCTGTCTCTATAGATCTTGATGCCTAATATATAAGCAGCTTCTCCAAGGTCCTTCATTGAAAAACTCTTATTCAAGTAGGCCTTAATGCTGTCCAAAAGCTCTATATCATTTCCCATCAAAAGTATGTCATCTACATATAATATGAGAAATGCTACAGAGCTCCCACTCACTTTCTTGTAAATGCAGACTTCTCCATAAGTCTGCGTAAACCCAAACGCTTTGATCATCTCATCAAAGCGAATGTTCCAACTCCGAGATGCTTGCACCAGCCCATAAATCGAGCGTTGGAGCTTGCACACCTTGTTAGCATTCTTAGGATCGACAAAACCTTCTGGCTGCATCATATACAATTCTTCCTTAAAGAAACCATTAAGGAATGTCGTTTTGACGTCCATTTGCCATATTCCATAATCATAGTATGCGGCAATTGCTAACATGATTCGGACGGACTTCAGCTTCGCTACCGGTGAGAAAGTCTCATCGTAGTCAACCCCTTGAACTTGTCGATAACCCTTAGTGACAAGCCGAGCTTTATAGATGGTCACATTACCATCCGCGTCTATCTTCTTCTTAAAGATCCATTTATTTTCTATGGCTCGCCGCTCTACGGGCAAGTCAGTCAAAGTCCATACTTCGTTTTCATACATGAATCCTATCTCGGATTTCATGGCTTCCAGCCATTTGTCGGAATCCGGGCCCGCCATCGCTTCTTCATAGTTCGAAGGTTCACCGTTGTCTAACAACATGATTTCCAAGACAGGGTTGCCATACCACTCTGGTGCGGAACGTGTCCTTGTGGACCTTCAAATTTCAGTAGGAGCTTGATCAGAAGTATCTTGATCATCATCATTAACTTCCTCTCTAGTTGGTGCAGGCACCTCAGGAATATTTTTTGAGCTGCGCCATTTTCCGGTTCAAGAGGTAATACTTCATCAAGTTCTACTTTCCTCCCACTTACTTCTTTCGAGAGAAACTCCTTCTCTAGAAAGGATCCGTTCTTGGCAACAAAGATCTTGCCTTCGAATCTGAGGTAGAAGGTATACCCAATAGTTTCTTTAGGGTATCCTATGAAGACACATTTTTCCGACTTGGGTTCGAGCTTTTCAGGTTGAAGTTTCTTGACATAAGCATTGCATCCCCAAACTTTTAGAAACGACAGCTTAGGTTTCTTCCCAAACCATAATTCATACGGTGTCGTCTCAACGGATTTCGATGGAGCCCTATTTAAAGTGAATGCGACAGTCTCTAAAGCATACCCCCAAAAAGATAGCGGTAAATCGGTAAGAGACATCATAGATCGCACCATATCTAATAGAGTGCGATTACGACGTTCGGACACACCATTACGCTGAGGTGTTCCAGGCGGCGTGAGTTGTGAAATTATTCCACATTTTCTTAAGTGTGTGCCAAACTCGTGACTCAAGTATTCTCCTCCACGATCTGATCGCAGGTACTTGATTTTCCTGTCACGTTGATTCTCAACCTCACTCTGAAATTCCTTGAACTTTTCAAAGGTCTCAGCCTTGTGTTTCATTAAGTAGACATACCCATATCTACTCAAGTCATCAGTGAGGGTGAGAACATAACGATAGCCACCGCGAGCCTCAACGCTCATTGGACCGCACACATCAGTATGTATGATTTCCAATAAGTTGGTTGCTCGCTCCATTGTTCCTGAGAACGGAGTCTTGGTCATTTTACCCATGAGGCATGGTTCGCACGTGTCAAATGGTTCATAATCAAGAGACTCTAAAAGTCCATCTGCATGGAGCTTCTTCATGCGTTTGACACCTATGTGACCAAGGCGGCAGTGCCACAAGTATGTGGGACTATCATTGTCAACCTTACATCTTTTGGTACTCACACTATGAATATGTGTAGCATTACGCTCGAGATTCATTAAGAATAAACCATTCACCATCGGAGCATGACCATAAAACATATCTCTCATATAAATAGAACAACCATTATTCTCGGATTTAAATGAGTAGCCATCTCGAATTAAACGAGATCCTGATACAATGTTCATGCTCAAAGCTGGCACTAAATAACAATTATTGAGGTTTAAAACTAATCCCGTAGGTAAATGCAGAGGTAGCGTGCCGACGGCGATCACATCGACCCTGAAACGATTCCCGACGCGCATCGTCACCTCGTCCTTCGTCAGTCTCCGCTTATTCCGCAGCTCCTGCTTTGAGTTACAAATGTGAGCAACTGCACCGGTATCAAATACCCAGGAGGTACTACGAGTACTGGTAAGGTACACATCAATTACATGTATATCACATATACCTTCTGTTTTGCTGGCCTTCTTGTCTGCTAAGTATTTGGGGCAGTTCCGTTTCCAGTGACCACTTCCCTTGCAATAAAAGCACTCAGTCTCGGGCTTGGGTCCATTCTTTGGCTTCTTCCCGGCAGCTTGCTTGCTGGGCGCGGCAACTCCCTTGCCGTCCTTCTTGAAGTTCTTTTTACCCTTGCCCTTCTTGAACTTAGTGGTTTTATTCACCATCAACACTTGATGTTCCTTTTTGACTTCTACCTCTGCTGATTTCAGCATTACAAATAATTCGGGAATGGTCTTTTCCATCCCCTGCATATTGAAGTTCATCACAAAGCTCTTGTAGCTTGGTGGAAGCGACTGAAGGATTCTGTCAATGACTGCGTCATCCGGGAGATTAACTCCCAGCTGAGTCAAGCGGTTATGTAACCCAGACATTGTGAGTATGTGCTCACTGACAGAACTATTTTCCTCCATCTTACAGTTGAAGAATTTGTCGGAGATTTCATATCTCTCGACCCGGGCATGAGCTTGAAAAACCATTTTCAGCTCTTCGAACGTCTCATATGCTCCGTGTCTCTCAAAACGTTTTTGGAGCCCCGGTTCTAAGCTGTAAAGCATGCTGCACTGAACGAGGGAGTAATCATCAGCACGTGTCTGCCAAGCGTTCATAACGTCTTGGTTCTGTGGGACGGGTGCGTCACCTAGCGGTGCTTGTAGGACATAATCTTTCTTGGCAGCTATGAGGATGATCCTCAGGTTCCGGACCCAGTCCGTATAGTTACTGCCATTGTCTTTCAGCTTGGTTTTCTCTAGGAACGCGTTGAAGTTGAGGACTACGTTGGCCATTTGATCTACAAGACATATTGTAAAAAATTTAGACTAAGTTCATGATAATTAAGTTCATCTAATCAAATTATTCAATGAAATCTCACTTAGATAGACATCCCTCCTGTAATCTAAGTATAACATGATCCGAGTTAACTAGACCGTGTCCGATCATCACGTGAGACGGACTAGTCAACATCGGTGAACATCTTCATGTTGATCGTATCTTCTATACGACTCATGCTCGACCTTTCAGTCTTCTGTGTTCC
Source organism: Triticum dicoccoides (assembly GCF_002162155.2). Lineage (NCBI taxonomy): Eukaryota > Viridiplantae > Streptophyta > Magnoliopsida > Poales > Poaceae > Triticum > Triticum dicoccoides. Next base: position 57,065,684 of record NC_041384.1, read on the forward strand.
GAGGCCATGTCTGTACATGCTAGGCTCGTCAAGTCAACCTAAGTGTTTGCATATGTAAATCTGTCTTACACCCGTTGTATGTGAACGTTGGAATCTAACACCCGATCATCACGTGGTGCTTCGAAACAACAAACTGTCGCAACGGTGCACAATTAGGGGGAACACTTTCTTGAAATTATTATGAGGGATCATCTTATTTACTACCGTCGTTCTAAGTAAACAAGATGCACAAACATGATAAACATCACATGCAATCAAATAATAATAGTGACATGATATGGCCAATATCACATAGCTGCTTTGATCTCCATCTTGGGGCTCCATGATCATCTTGTCACCGGCATGACACCATGATCTCCATCATCATGATCTCCATCATCGTGTCTCCATGAAGTTGCTCGCCAACTATTACTTCTACTACTACGGCTAACGCGTTAGCAATAAAGTAAAGTAATTTACATGGCGTTTCTCAATGACACGCAGGTCATACAAAAATAAAGACAACTCCTATGGCTCCTACCGGTTGTCATACTCATCGACATGCAAGTCATGAATCCTATTACAATAGCATGAACATCTCATACATCACATATATATCATTCATCATTCATCACAACTTTGGCCATATCATATCAAAAAGCACTTGCTGCAAAAACAAGTTAGACGTCCTCTAATTGTTGTTGCAAGTTTTACGTGGCTGAAATAGGGTTCTAGCAAGAACGTTTTCTTACCTACATGAAAGCCACAACGTGATTTGTCAACTTCTATTTACCCTTCATAAGGACCCTTTTCATCAAATTCGCTCAAACTAAAGTGGGAGAGACAGACACCCGCCAGCCACCTTATGCAACTAGTGCATGTCAGTCGGTGGAACCGGTCTCACGTAAGCGTACGTGTAAGGTTGGTCCAGGCCGCTTCATCCCACAATACCGTTGAAGCAAAATAAGACTAGTAGCGGCAAGAAAGTTGACAACATCTACGCCCACAACAAATTGTGTTCTACTCGTGCAAAAGGAACTACGCATAGACCTAGCTCATGATGCCACTGTTGGGGAATGTTGCAGAAAACAAAAATTTTCCTACGGTTTCACCAAGATCCATCTAGGAGTTCATCTAGCAACGAGTGATCGGATTGCATCTGCATACCTTTGTAGATCACGCGCGGAAGCGTTCAAAGAATGGGGATGAGGAAGGCGTACTCGACGTGATCCAAATCACCGGAGATCCTAGCGCCGAACGGACGACACCTCCGCGTTCAACACACGTACAGTCAGCGTAACGTCTCCTCCTTCTTGATCCAGCAAGGGGGAGAAGAGGTTGAGGAAGATGGCTCCAGCAGCAGCACGACGGCGTGGTGGTGATGGAGCTGCAGTACTCCGGCAGGGCTTCGCCAAGCTCTATGGAGGAGGAGGATGTGTTGGAGAGGGAGAGGGAGGCACCAAAGGCGTGGTGTGAGAGGCCCTCCTTCCCCCACTATATATAGGGAGCCTAGGGGGGGGGCGCCGGCCCAAGGAGGTGCAATCTCCTAGGGGGGCGGCGGCCAAGGGAGGAATCCCTCCTCCCCAAGGCACCTAGGAGGTGCCTTCCCCCTTTAGGACTCTTCCTTTCTTGATCTCCTGGCGCATGGGCCTCTTGGGGCTGGTGCCCCTGGCCCATATAGGCCAAAGCGCACACCCCTACAGCCCATGTGGCCCCCCGGGGCAGGTGACCCCACCCGGTGGACCACCGGGACCCTTCCGGTGGTCCCGGTACAATACCGGTGACCCCGAAACTTGTCCCGACGGCCGAAATAGCACTTCCTATATATAATTCTTTACCTCCGGACCATTCCGGAACTCCTCGTGACGTCCGGGATCTCATCCGGGACTCCGAACAACATTCGGGTTACTGCATATACATATCCCTACAACCCTAGCGTCACCGAACCTTAAGTGTGTAGACCCTACGGGTTCGGGAGACATGTAGACATGACCGAGATCGCTCTCCGGTCAATAACCAACAGCGGGATCTGGATACCCATGTTGGCTCCCACATGCTCCTCGATGATCTCATCGGATAAACCATGATGTCGAGGATTCAAGCAACCCCGTATACAATTCTCTTTGTCAATCGGTATGCTACTTGCCCGAGATTCGATCGTAGGTATCCCAATACCTTGTTCAATCTCGTTACCGGCAAGTCACTTTACTCGTACCGTAATGCATGATCCCGTGACCAGACACTTGGTCACTTTGAGCTCATAATGATGATGTATTACCGAGTGGGCCCAGTGATACCTCTCCGTCATACGGAGTGACAAATCCCAGTCTCGATCCGTGTCAACCCAACAGACACTTTCGGAGATACCCGTAGTATACCTTTATAGTCACCCAGTTACGTTGTGACGTTGGGTACACCCAAAGCACTCCTACGGTATCCGGGAGTTACACGATCTCATGGTCTAAGGAAAAGATACTTGACATTGGAAAAACTCTAGCAAACGAACTATACGATCTTATGCTATGTTTAAGATTGGGTCTTGTCCATCACATCATTCTTCTAATGATGTGATCTCGTTATCAATGACATCCAATGTCCATAGTTAGGAAACCATGACTATCTGTTGATCAACGAGCTAGTCAACTAGAGGCTTACTAGGGACATGTTGGTGTCTATTATTCACACATGTATTACGATTTCCGGATAACACAATTATAGCATGAATAAAGACAATTATCATGAACAAGGAAATATAATAATAATGCTTTTATTATTGCCTCTAGGGCATATTTCCAACACCTCCACCCCGTCGGCCCGGCGCGCATGTCCGACAGCGCCGGGATGTTCGCCTGGAACAGGAGCCAGGACTCCTGTTCGCGGAGCGAACGGCGGCCGAAGCCATTGGCCGCCGCCTCGTCTCCGGGGTAGCGTTCCGCCATGGCGACGCGCTCGGGAGAGGTAGAGAGATAGAGGGAGGGGCTAGGCGGCGGTGCTCGAGAGAGGTAGGGAGAGGGAGGAGCTGGGCGGCGGCGAGGGGCGGGGCTGGTGTGGACACACGCGAGTGCAGGCCACCGGCTATATAGCCGCGCCGCACCCGTGTGTACGCGTGCGAGGGAGGGAAGGCGTCGGTGCGCCGCCCGTGAGGAATCAATGGCAAGTCTGACCGGCGGCAGCCTTGGCATTGATTCCCTACGGGAACCGAGGCCGTTGGGGGAAGACGAGGCGTCGTGTCACTGACGCGGCGGGCCCGCGGCTGTTTCGCATCAAAACAGTTCGGCCCGGCGCCCCCGGACGCCCCCCAGCGCGCCGGGTTCGGGCTGGGTCCGCCGGCGCTGTTTTCGGCCCAGGCCGGCGAAAATCGGGCTCCTGAGAACACGACTGAGCCGTTTTTTACGCCGGCGCGAAAAAATCGCCTGAAAAGGCCTTTCTAGGGACGCGGCTGGAGATGCCCTCACTGCGCATGCAGAGCAGGCGCTACCGAACCGATGCGATCTAATCCATAGCCGATAAACTCGCCGTGTCCTCGATAGCTCTGCCGACTGGACCGCGACACGCACGCCACGACGCGGCGCGGGCGGCGCAGCGCATCGCGCTCAGGCGCCACGCCGGCACGAATGGGACGGACGGCGCTGGCGTCGGCGTCGCCCCGCCTGCTTGTTCGGCGCGCGCGCCGTGGGTTCACGTGCCGTCATGTGCCCGCCATGCCATGCATTAAAAGGCCCCCGCTCCATTCGCGTAGGGCGTAGCGCTGGGGCTGAGCTAGCGCCTAGCGCTCGACCAGCGGTCGTCGTCGCGTCGGCGAGTGGGCGCGGACGGGCCGATGGTCCCGATCGGATGGTGGTGATAGTGGTGGTGGCGATGGCGCATGATCGGGAACGCACGCGCACAGTGAGTGCCGCTGCTCCCCCTGTACCCGTCAGCAACTTGGGGACAGAAAGATAGATAGATGGCCCGACTTCCTGCCTTGAATCATCGCCTATGCACATGCCTGCTTTCCGGTTGTCAGTCGGGTCGCTGTTATCTGCTCGTCATGTACGTACCTGTAAGAGCAACTTCACCGGCCGACCCAAACGAACGATGATTTCGTCCGCTTTTTGTTTGTTTGGATCGACCAGACGGATACGGATGCCCGTTTCTACATTTAGGTCGACGCGTGCGCCCAATGTTAACCTGAGACCCATTTTAACGGCGCAAAAAATAAATAAATGCATGCATATTAAAAAAAGAGAAACAACATTAATTAAATATTAAAGCCGGCCACGAAGGCCGGCGACAGTCCATGCGTCCACATTTGCATTTAAAAAATAAATAAAAACAGCCTAAACTACGAGGCGGCACGCTGCCTTAGGCGGCGGCGGCGTCGTCCTCAGGTCCGTGAGGTCGATGAGCGTCGGCGCCGGCCCGGCCCAGGCGAACGCCGTGTTCCAGAGCACCGTCATGTCGGGCTGTGCCGGCGAATGCAGTGCCGGGGAGGGGGGGGTGCGGCCGCCTGTGCAACCGCGGCCTGGCGCGCCTCCTCCTCCTCGAGGTCGCGCTCGAGCATCTCCTCGTACTCGTCGCGACGGCGCTCCTCTGCTAGCCGGCGCTGGCGCCACATGTCGAGGTACGCCTGCTCCTGCGCCAGCGTCGCCCCCAGCCAAACCGGTGGCGCAGACACCCACTCGTGCACTACTTCCCTCCAGGAGAAGCGCGTGATGGGCTCGGGCTCCGGCTGCGGCTCCGGCTTGATGGGGGACGGCAGGGCCACCGGCGGCACCACGCAGTCGCCCACCGCGGAGAGGGCAAGGGCCTGCGCCATTGCCGCCTCGTATCGGGCCTCCTCTTCCGCCTCCGCCGCCTCCGCTCTGCGCCGCTCGTCCTCCTCGCTCTCCCGGCAGACGGCCGCAAGGGCCGCCTGGTCCTCCTCGCGGACGACGAGCGCCGGTGGCGGCGACCTCCGGTCGACCTCGCGCACGCCCCGTCGCCTCGCCTCCTCGTGCTCGAAGGCGAACCACCTCGCCCAGTTGGGCGAGTCGGTTGCGTATGCGGGGTCGCTGCGCTGCTCCGACGTCAGCAGCGCCCGCCGGCGCCGCACCTCCTCCGCGTGAGCACGAGCCGACCGCGGCGCCGCCGGCACTGGGATCCTATCTGGATCCAGATGCTAGTCGTGCGACAGCGTCACGTCGGGATACGGCAGAGGCTGGCGGTGCTGCCAGTGCCACTCCGCCTGGTGCACTGGCACATTCACGCGCTGCCTCTGCCGGTGAGGCGCCGGCGCCGGCGGAGGCGGGAGGAAAGGGGTGGCGGGGGACTTGCCCTTGGCCTTGCTGCCGCTGGCACTGGAGAAGAGGCCCATCTCGCTGTGGTTGTGGTGGCTAGGGTTTGCCGGCGACGAGGGAGCAAAGGTGGGCAGATGTGGACGGCGAGTTTGGATGAGAATGGCCCCGCCACACAGTCGGCTTAAAAAAAGACGAGTGTCGTCGCTGACGCGTGGGCCCGTCGTCATAAATTAAGCTGACCGTGTGGGCAGCGGGTAGTTAGACGACCGCCGTGTGAGGACGCGGCGGATAGCAAGAAGGCACGCGAAGCGTCCGTTCGGCGTCCGCGCAGACGCATTTGGGACGCAAATTTGGGTCACAAATGCGTCGGCGCGGACGTGATTTGGGTTTGGGTCGACCCGTTGAACCGTCACTTTTGTCCGCATCGATCCAAACAGACGCAGGCGGACGAAATGGGTCGGCCTTTGGAGTTGCTCTAAACTCTTAAGGCAAACTCCAACGCGTGACCCAAAACGACGTCTGTTTTGTCCGCTTGGAACAGAAAAATAGATATGATCGTCCGCTTGCGGTCGTGTGGTCTTTTGTGCGTCCAACGGAGTAACCGCACCCCAAATTGTTTGTTTTGTTGGACATGAATATAAAACCCTCAAAAAACCGAAATAAGCATTGGAAATAACTAAAAAACACTAATATACATATTAAAAGTTCACATTACCCAAGTTCAGCACATTCAAATAAAAAACATTAAAAGCATTAAAAATAACTAGATAAGGGCCGTCGTTGCCGCCGTGGCTGCCGTCGCCTTCCGTAGCTACCGTCTACTCGTTGTCGTCATCGCTAGTGAGGTCGACATATGGAGGTGGCTGTCAGAGGTGGGATGGCGGCCCCTGCCAGGCTGGAGGCGCTTGCTGTGGAGGCTGCGGTGGTGCCTGCACGGCCTCTTCACGCGGCGGGGATATTGACCACTGGCCGGCGTCCACCTTGGGTGTGCACGACACGGTCTCCGTCAACGCTCAGGACTGCTCGACCAATGCCGGGTTCCATCCCGTCGGCTCCTCCGTCGCCGCCTCTAGTCGCACCTCCTCCATGGCCTCCTCCTTGACGTAGGCGTCAAGATCGGGAAAGCGACATCGCCGGTCGCTGACAGGGCCAGCATCTCCTCGAGGCCCTGCCATTGGCGCTCCTCGTGGGTGTGGAGGCACTCCTCCAGCACTTGCCGCGTTAGGTCCTCCTGCTCGGTGACCGTCATTGTCTCGGGTGGTGGCGGGGACGAAGATGGCGACGACGTAGGGGTGAGGCCGCGAACCAGCCTGCGCCCGTGCGGCTGGGGCTGGCTGGGAGCGCGCGCGCGGTGGTCAGAGCGCGACCTCCACAGGCTCAGTGGACAACCTGCAAAGTACGACTGCCGCTGTATGTCGTGCTCGTCGCGGAGCCATGTATCCCACAACGGCGAGTCAACGGCGTACCTCCAGTCGTCGATGAGGTCCGGGGGCAGGCGGGAGCGGCGATGATTGATCTCGTCTCGGCGAGCGCGGTCGCTCACCAGGATAGGCGGGATAGGCAGCCGATCCGCGGAGAGGTGACAGTTGTTGGGGAGGTGCAAGTCGCCCCACAGAAGCGGCGTGCGCGTCTCCCAGTACCTCTTGCAGATCTTCGCCTTCACGTATGGCCGCTGGCGAGGTGGGACGCCGTCCGACGTGATATGGAATGCGGGCGGTGGAGGTGGAATGGAGATGGAGTGGCGGAGCGGCGACGCCGGCCGGACGACGACCCGGCCTCGCGGTCGTGCCTCGTCTTGTGTCCGGGGAACCAGCGGCCCGACATTGTCGCCGGCAGGGAGGTGGAGGAGCGGCAGGCTAGGGTTTGGCTGTCGGGCTTCGAGGAAGCACACATCGCCGGAGTAAGGAAGTGGAAGTGTGGACTCCCACCGCTCTACGCCTTCCACATTAAAAGTGACGACCGCCCAGCCCGGGTGGCTGCCAAATGAGGCCTCCCGCGCGTGCGCCGTAAACGTGGGTGGTGGATGGTAAGTGGGCGGCTGCCATACAGGCTCGAGACGGACGCGGAGCGACCGCGTGGGCGTCCATTTCTCGTCCATGTGGACGCAAATCTGACAGATATTTGAGCTAAAAATAAGGCGGCCCGGACGTGAAACCGAACAAAAAAATAAGAATGAGATCGTGCGTTGGACCATGCGGTCTGTTCGTTTTGATCCAAATGAAACAAACACGAACACGATGGGTTCGCGCATTGAAGTTCGCGACCGTCGAAGTTTGTGCTGCATCGAGTGAGCCGCCTTATCTCCGATGGGACATACTGGCTACTATAGCTCGGTTTGCTCTGGTGGTGGCGCATATGCCCACTCCTGTGACCGTAAAAAGAACGTGTGTGCGATCTCAGTCAGGCCTTGTTCGGTTGCTGGGGTTTGTTCCCCACATGGAACTAACCCCTGCAGGGATTGGGTTAATCCCTTACCGTCACCCAACCCCCACCAGCCCCTTCCTCGCCATTCCACTGCGGCTTAAACTCTGTTCGGTTATGCCATGGAAACAGATCAAGCAGGCAAGGACCCGTATGAATTTCCAAGGACTACCGCATGCCGTAGAAATTAAGACATGGGAGGAGAGGGGAACGAAGACGAGGAAGATGCGACTGTGAGTTTGCGGGGAGGAGGGAACGCCGGAAATGGAAACAGATCAAGCAGGCAAGGACCCGTATGAATTTCCAAGGACTACCGCATGCCGTAGAAATTAAGACATGGGAGGAGAGGGGAACGAAGACGAGGAAGATGCGACTGTGAGTTTGCGGGGAGGAGGGAACGCCGGAAATGGGGTCCTTGCAGTCACCGCCGAGCTCGCGCCGTCGCTGCAGTTCACCTTCGGGTCGCCGGCGAGCTGCGGTTGGATGCGGTGCTTCACACGGGGAGGCGAAGGGAGAAGAACGCGGCCGTCGCCTCGGTCGCTATCGCCACTGATGTCCCTCTGTCCCCGCCGTCCTCGCCGCCGTCGCGCGAGAATAGGTGTCTTGCTGTAATGTTTCGCAAGAGAGAGAGAGAGACGGGGGTTGGTTCCAGGGGGTAGGAGGAGTGGCTTTTATCCCGGTGGAATCCGCGTGGTTTTCGAGAGGTTACACTGGGGAGCAATCCCTGACGTGTTTAACCGAACGCACATAAAAGATTGACCGAGAGTGAACCCCCGTCGGGGCGAAACCACGTGGTTCTGCAGGGATTTGAGCCCAATCCCGGCGGGGTGGGGTCTAACCGAACGAAGCCTCAGGGTGTGGGCGTGGTGTGGTTTCGAGAGTAAACAGATCGAGCGTACAACTAAGCGCGGACAGTGAGCGATCTCAGGCAGCTAGCCGAATAGTACGTCTGATCTCCAAGAGAACCCGATATAGACCGTTTCATCTGTCATCTGGATCCGTGAAATACATGGCGTCGCGGGGATTTCAAGGCAATACTTTATTATGATTTGGGTATTTTGTGGAGTTAAGTCACTCGTGGAAGATTTATGCGCGGGGAGGTTTACCCAAGTTTGCCTCCTGTTCTAGGGTAACACACTACTCTTCTTTTCTGGCGAGAAACTGTCGATCTATTCATCTTTAATCATGATACTACAACGAATGTAAACAATAATAAAAATTACATCCAGATTCATAGACCACCTATCGACGAGTAGAAGCAGTGAAGCGAGCCGAAGGCGTGCCTGTATCATCGCCCCTCCCTCGCCGGAGCCGGGCACAACTTGTTGTAATAGACAGCCGGGAAGTCGTCGTGCTAAGGTTCATAGAACCAACGCCACAGAACAGCAACCACCGCCGATGAAGAGAATTTTAGATCAGAAGGATCCAACCTGAAGACACATGAATAAAGCCGAACAAAAACCGAATCCGAGCGGATCCACCAAAAACAACCACCGACCAAATCTCGCGAGATCCGCCGGAGACACACCTCCACACGCCCTCCGCGATGCTAGACACACCATTGGAACAGGGGCTAGGCGGGGAGAACCTTATTCCATCTTCAAGAAACCGTCGCCGTCTCGTCTTCTTAAGCAGGACACAAACCTTAACAAAACTTGAAGAAGCACCTGAAAACGGAGCCCTCCCGTCGACAAAGGCCGGGATCCACCACGCACCCATGACTCTAAGCCACAGGAGACGTGGGAGATCAGCGGCGCCGCCGACGGAAGGTAGAAACCCTAGCCGCCTTTTCTTGGAGGAGGGACAAAGGGAGGAGACGCACCTTGTGTGCCTGATCCAAGTTGATGGCATGAACTACGTAACACCCTACTCTTGCTTGTATCTTCTCTCTTTTGCGCGAGTCGAGTGATTACAGATGATTTATCTAGCTTGTACACTTGGAGGACAGACGTTTGGCTTTCAGCCTCCATAGAGGCCTTTTTTTAAAAAACAAATCAAAATTCAAACTTTTCGGTTTTTAAAAAAATTCTGAAAAAAATGTGCTAGTAAATAAGAATGTTATGTGTATGTATGTAAAATTTCAGGATGAAAAATATTGAAATGCAATTTGTACAAAAAAGATAAATTCATGGCCTGGGAGGATGAATTGTATCGTGTGTTAAAAAGCCCCAAATTTGTCTTTTTTGCACAGCCCTCATTTCAACGTATTTTACCCTGAAAATTTACACACATATATGTTATGCCTTCATGTATATCTTTGTTTTTTTCAGATTTTTTTGAAACATAGAAAATATGAAACTTGATGAAATTTGATATTTTTCAAAACCGAGCTCCATGGAGGTCGGCCTCCAAAGACAATATTCGGTATACTTGACTGAACCTATCTGTGTATCACGCCCTCCTCACCTTATGTATTATGATGAGAAGGCCAAGTTACAAGGATTGTTAACAACCATGATGTGATAACGGTCGTAATGGTGGCAGTTAATCGCCATAAGAGCCGTCTTAGTGGCGCTGCTGGCAACGTTCGTCTTGCTCCAGTCGGATAGACGTTGCGGGGTCCTAGCCGGATGGGATTTGTGACGTCCAATCGGATGGGCTTTATTGATGCTGGCCCAATTGAGTAGTTCTCCTGATGAATACTAGGGTTGTGGGCCCTATTGGGCTGAATTTTTATCATGGGCCTACCCAGGGTTCCTGTCAATAGTCCCCTAGTCCATCAAGGTCTCGGGGATGGCGCCGACTCCTAGGATTAGCATGGTTCCCATTGAGAAACCGTCCGTGATCGTCAAGAAGTCGCCCGAAGAGAGACCTTGATGGACTCGAAAAGTACGTGAAAAGGTTAGAGACATGCAGTTTACAATAGACTTACTGACACCTACGTTCAATGTGGAGCTTGGCTTGTGTCTTGTCAAGTAGGGTATCATAAATTCCAAGTGATCTCCAAGAATGCCTGGCCTTATCTGAGTGGTTCGTAGATAGCTTTGTACCCAAGGAGACGTGTTCCTTGGATCTCCATCTTCGGAACTAGGTCCTTAGACTTAGGCATTTCGCTAGGGAATCAACATGTGCCATCGAGGATGCCAAGTCTGTACTTTGCCTTGGCATTGTCGAGCAATCCCGAACTTGTAGGACTCAGTCATCAATGCCTTTTTCTCGAGGGCGAAAATTGCCCTATTGAATTGATTGGGCTGAGCCAAGATGTTGTCGAGCTACTTGACGAGTAGAGTGGACCCCTCATCCGATTCGTCAACTATGTGTCATGCCACCTAATCCAGTCAACCTTTTAGCTCAAGTGATTTTTAGGCTGCGTGGGCGGTCACAGTGTTATGGCTAGTCACAGTGAGAATAACTTAGATAGTAACATAACATATCCCAAGATAAATTTGCTTATGTGGCATGAAATTAATAAGGAGAAAGATGTTTGTGGTAACATAATATGTTACTGTAACATAACATACCACGAGAAAAAATAAGTCTATATCTCTATTAATGAAGGCTTACATATTATCATCCATATGTTACTATTCATTATGAAGATAGTAATATAGACTAATAACATATGCATATTACTCGCCGCTATACCCAGCCTTAGGCGAAGTTCGGACTATAGTGTCCTATCGACTCCGCGCATTTAGTGCGGGCCATAGAGTGGGTCATGCCCAGAGACGTTGTTCCGAGGCGAAGACGCTTCAAATTTCACACAAAGCATGCACGAGGTGGACTGTTCACGCTGTCATTGACGGGACGAGGCGAGCAGGGAAGCCATGATATACTGTATGGTGTTGTTTCGATTACGGGCATGATGCACGCGGTTACACTGTTGATGACACAATTTGTTGCCACATGGCAGACGATTTCTTACCGGTTTTGGATAGTGGGTTTTGAATTTGACCAGTTCAAACATTGAGTAATGGTTGGCATGGCCACGTTTACCTCGCAGGACTGAAGCTTGAGATTTCTCTTGCTGTCCAGCCCCTGGAAATTATAAAAATCCCTGGTGCGTGATGGTCCGCCGCCGCCTGCAGGCTGATCATGGTTGTCATCCAGATTTCTTTGACTGGAGGCGCTTTACTATGCTGCAATCCCTGATGGAGTGCATGGATGGCCTCTTCTTCATGCTCTGAAACTTGCAGGGATGATCGAGGATCTCATCGAATGATGTCTTCTTATATTTGCGCTGATGGCAGTAATGATTTGGAGCTAGATTGCCACCGCGTGGTTCATTTTGCATCATGTTTACCTACTGTTATTTATAATGTTTTTATGTATAATAATGCTTTTAAAAGTAATTTTAATGTATTTTCTCTCATAACATGCAAGGTTCACACAAAGAAAGAGAATTACGGCAGCTGGAAATCTGGATCTGAAAAAGCTTCGTCAGGCTACCTATTCTGCATAACTCCAAATGAGTTGAAACTTCACGAGGAATTTTATTGGAATAAATAAGAAATACTGTAGTAAATAAATATCAGAGGGGGCCACCTGGTGAGCACAAAACACCAGGACGCGCCTGGCCCCCCAGGCACACCTTGGTGGATTGTGCTCAGCCCAGCCCACCTCCGGTGCCCATCTTCTAGTATATAAGTCATTTTGATCAAGAAAAATAAAATAAGAGGACTTTCGGGATGAAGCGCCGCCGTCTCAAGAAGAAACTTGGGTAGAAGCACTTTTGCCCTCTGGCGGAGCGATTCCGTCGGGGGAACTTCCCTCCCAGAGAGGAAAATCATCATCATCATCATCACCAACAACCCTTTGTACCCGTGGGTGACTAGCAGTGTTGATTGCATCTTGTAGTTGATTACTATATGGTTTATTTGGTGGAAGATTATATGTTCAAATCCAATATGTATTTATAGTTGAGTAGTTACTTTTGTTCTTGAGGTCACGGGAGAAATCTTGTTGCAAGTAATCATGTGAACTTGATATGTGTTCAATATTTTGATAGTATGTATGTTGTGATTCCCTTAGTGGTGTCATGTGAACGTCGACTACATGACACTTCATCATATTTGGGCCTAAGGGAATGCATTATGGAGTAGCAATTAGATGATGAGATGCGAGAGTGACAAAAGCTTAAACCCCAGTTTATGCGTTATTCCATAAAATACCGATTGGATCCAAAAGTTTAATGCTATGGTTAGAATTTATTTTTAATACTTTTCTCGTAGTTGCGGATGCTTGCGGGAGGATTAATCATAAGTAGGAGGTTTGTTCAAGTAAGAAAAACACCTAAGCACCGGTCCACCCACATATCAAATTATCAAAGTACCGAACACGAATTAAGCCAACATGATGAAAGTGACTAGATGAAATTCCCATGTACCCTCAAGAACGCTTTGCTTATTATAAAAGACCGTTTCATGTCCTTTGCCTCAAAAGGATTGGGCTACCTTGCTGCAGTTTTGCTACTATTATCGTTACTTGCTCGTTACAAATCACCTTGCTATCAAACTACTCTGCTACTTACAATTTTAACACTTGCAGACATTACCTTGCTGAAAACCACTTGTCGTTTCCTTATGCTCCTTGCTGGGTTCGACACTCTTACTTGTCGAAAGGACTACGGTTGATCCCCTATACTTGTGGGTCATCACATCACGCTAGGCAACGACAACCAACACCGCTCCGCTGACGCTGTCACCACTGTCTCCCTTTTGCTTCTGGTTGCGGTTATTCCTTCGGTTGAAGTTGGGCCAATTCTTCTACCTAGAGGACTCCGCTTTGGGTTTTCCTTTGCCCCAAGCAGTCAGATATGATGGGAGAGTGGTTTATTTGCTGGAGGCATACCTATTGAGGATCTCCATGAATCGGCCCATGGTCATCACCTCTGTGCGACCAAGCTTCTACCTTAGGAGCTCGTACCCGCTCCTAGTTTGAAGACTCGACAATGTTCTCGATGGAGTGTCAGAGTCGAGTCTAGCAGTTGATGTATGTGCGGACTGACTCACCTTCCTTCTAGACGAAGTTCCACATGTCCTGCGTAGTGCCAGTTCTAACGTATGTGCCCTCAAGTTTTCTGAGAAACACATCACGTAGATCGTCCCAGTCATGAATGTTGTCTTCGGGCAGGCTGTTTAGCCACGCCTATGATGATCCCTCTAGCATCAAGGGAATGCTGTGGATGGAGACACACTCGTTGCCCATGTCTATATTAAAGGGCACAAGGTAGTTGGCTAGCCAAGTCTCGGTCTTGGCAGTACTGTCATACTTCTTGATTCTGTTAGTGATTCAGAACCGTTTTGGGAAAGGTTCAGTCCATATACACCAGCTGAAGCACAAAGGACAGAGTGAACGTGGCCCAGTTGGACAATTGGCTTCGCCACGACACTCGGATCGCGCCTTGGCTACACAGATGGCCTCAATGTCGTTATACATCAAGGGGTCATGATCTCTGGCTCCGAGAGGGGCTTAGTCGGTGTTGCTCCGCGTGGATTCGGATGATGTCGTCTCGTGCATTAGGGTCCTGATTGGTGGATCGACTTAGATGAGACAACTCCACGGTGATGGGACGACTGCAAGCCTCTAATGGTTGGCACCAAACTACTCTTAAAGCCAGTCGTCCTTGCAATGAAGTGGCTATCTATTGTTCTTCCGCCTCAGCCTTGAGCAGCATGGCGAATTGAACGTGGTCCTCTTCCGCGGGTTGACTGGTGGGTGAAGCCAGCTTGCTGAACAATGCCATAGTAGCAGGCAGGTTCTTGGTCGGAGTACGATGTACTCGAATGCCCTTTGAACCTTGACTCGCTGGTGCGTTGCCTACAACACAAGCCATGTAGTCGAGGCAGATTGTTGAGGAGAATGGCAGGTGTTTTGTGCTGGCCACTTGAAGATCAATCTCTCGCGTCTCGAGGTTCCGCTTCTCTTGGGCCAAGTGCTCCTACTCCTTCAGGATGGCCACCCGAGAGGCCTCGAAGGCAATGACCTCAGGGCTGTTGCCCTCCATAAGCTTGTGCAGAAGTGCGTCATCCTTCATTCACACAGGCGTGATACGTGTAACGCCCGGATAATTAAGCTACAATAATCCCACGTTAACGATGCCACGTCATCACCATTACTATTGCTAATCTCGCGTTGGATCAAAACTGTTCAAATTCAAATTTGATTTTTTGTCAAACATAAAATTTTTTCAAATGCTAAAACCAAAATGTTCGGTTAGTGCCAAATATTACATAGGTAATTATTGTGAAGAAAACATTTTTTTTAAAAAATGCCTAAATATTTTAAAGTGAAATAAAACAAAAAATAAATAAATAAAAGAAAAAGTAAAAATAAAACAAAAGAAAAGAAAAACAAATAAAAGCCCCTCCCACTCCACTGGGCCGAATGGCCAAGCCGGCCGGCCCACCCGCGCCCCTGGCCTATATGGCCTGCCGTGCCCGAACCCTAGCCACCACTCCAATGTTCCCCACTCCCCCCTTCTCTCCCGATCCCATCTGGATCGGGGCTGCAGAGCTCGACGACGCCACCGCGCCCCGACGCTCGTTGTCGTCACCGAATCTCGCGTCCCAGAGCTCGACGTGCCTCCACCTCGTCGGACTTCCTCCCCAACGTCTCCGTCGCGCGTCCTCGTCTACCTCCTCACGCACCGCTGCCCGTGCCCTACGATTCCCTTGTGAGGCCCCCTCTTCTCCTCTCCCCTGTCCCCATGCCGTTCGCCCGCTCCGCCTGCGCCCCTGCCTGCCCATTGTCCGCCGTCCACGCCTCGCCGCGCCGTCCTTGCCGCGCTGCACCGTCTGCCCCTACCACTGGCCCCGCCCCATCCCCTCGCCTCGCCCAGCCTTCCCGCAGCCTGCCGGAGCCGCACGCCACCGCC